>NW_026652279.1:25506654-25729208 GCF_009828535.3 Hylobates moloch
TGCAAGATAGAGCAGGACCACAGCAATAAACTGAGACAACACAGAAGCACCTACAGAACCGGGAGGTGCAGTCACCCTCCTCATGCCCTTCCCAACACTGTTCCAAGGCCAAACACTGCCACCCTGTAGTCCTACAGCCTTACTCCCTTCCCAGTGCTCCACGCTGTGGCTGTGGCTGCCCCTGGTGAGAACTGATCACTGAAAGAATTTTTTTCAGCAGCTGCAGCAACAAGCATAACTCCAGAATGCCACCTGGAATCATCTGCTTCAAGCAGCAAAACATTAAATGTTTTGAATTTTTTTTTTTTTTTTTTTTTTTTTTTGAGACGAAGTCTCTCTCTGTCGCCCAGGCTGGAGTGCAGTGGCACAATCTTGGCTCACTGCAAGCTCCGTCTCCCAGGTTCATGCCATTCTCCTGCCTCAGCCTCCCGAGTAGCTGGGACTACAGGCACCCGCCACCATGCCTGGCTAATTTTTTGTATTTTTTTTAGTAGAGACGAAGTTTCACCGTGTTAGCCAGGATGGTCTCGATCTCCTGACCTCGTGATCTGCCTGCCTTGGCCTCCCAAAGTGCTGGGATTACAGGCGTGAGCCACCACGCCCAGCCCTGAATTTTTTTAAAACTGGTAAAAATTCTAATGGCTTGAACATCCCTTAAAATCTTGACCTGAGCATTTTAGGAAAGCAACAACACACAAATTGCTAAGTCTTTCTTTATGAAAAAATAAATAAAAGGGCAATGGCAATAACATCACTGTGAAGTGCTTCCCCTAGCATGGAAACAGGAAATTGTAATAGTTTCAATTCGGGGTCTGGGGACCACATTCAATATGAACTCTTCTGCCCTTACATGAAATATTGAATTAATTTCTGTTATCAATTGGAATATGTTGCTGTCTTATTCACTGTGAATTACCCTGGCTGAAAATATTTGCTATTTTTTTTTCTCCTAGAGATTCTCCTGTGTCAATCGCCTGGGGGATAAACTGTCTGATTTAGTTATAGAGAAAATCACTGTTTTTATTCAATGCCTATTTTTTTTTCCAAGGGGACAAGACAAACATTCTCACTGTTATCAACTTGTTTCTAAGGAAAGAAGAAGGTGCCATTTCACTAAAAATCTATCACACAGTCCAATAAATGAGGTTACTCTGAGATGGCCTGGAGAAAAGCTCCTGGAGATGAAATAAGTAGGAAGGAGAATGTGATGCTAAAAGAAAAGAGAAGAATCGAGTAGTTTCTGTTGTTACCTCAACCCTGAGGACAAAGGGAATAGAAGCTTTCACTTTCAAAGGTCCCTATGCGGGAAGAAGGTTTGGGAAGAGTTGAGAGGGAAAGAGGTAAATGGAGTCAGGAAACTGGATTCTGGGGCTGATTCCATTCCCAAGTGAAACTAAGTAGGTAATTACCACTGTGGGTCTCAGTTGCTTTATCAGTAACATGAATTTGGTTTGGTCTCTGCCAGTCTTAATGGTCTGTGGGAGGGGTGTCCATCTTGTGTCTGCCCTGGGCCGCACTTGAAGAATTGTCTTGGGCCACACATAAAATACACTAACAGTAACTATAGGTGATGAGCTAAAAAACAAAAATCAAAAGAAAATTTCACAGTGCTTTAAGAAAGTTTATGAATTTGTGTTGGCTGCATTCAAAGCTGTCCTGGGCCACATGCAACCTGCTGGCCATGGGTTGGACAAACTTGGTCCATACTTTGTCGACCATGTTTATATAGCATTGTAATGGTTAATTTTATGTGTCAATTTGGCTAGACTATGCTCCCCAGATATGTGGTCAAACACTATTCTAGACATTTCTGTGAAAGTTTTTTTGGATGAGATTAACATTTAAATTAATAGAATTTGAGTAAAGCACATTGCCCTCTATAATATAAATTTATCTAATCAAGTAAAGGCTTTAAGGAAAAAATTGATGTCTCTCAAAAGAGAGGAAATTGAGGAAATTCTGCCACTAGGCTGCCCTTTGGACCGAACTGCAACTCTTTCCTCGGTTTCCAGCCCGTCAGCCTGTCCTACAGATTTTGGACTTATGAGCCTTCTCAATGTCATAAGCCAAAAAACAAATGCACACATACATACTGCTATGATTTGAATGTGCCCCCCAGAGTTGTATGTTTAAACTTAATCCCTAATACAAAAGCGTTGAGAGGTAGTAACTTTGAGAGGTGATTAGGTTAATGGATTAATGTCATTATTGTGAGAGTGGATTTGTTATTGTGAGAGTGGGTCTGTTACAAAAGCAAGTTCAGCCCTCTCATGCTCTCATGCACATGGCCTCTTTTGCCTTCCCGCCTTCCGCCATGGGATGATGCAGCAAGAAAGTAATTGCCATCTGTGTGGCTCTCAGTCTTGAACTTCTCAGCCACCAGAACCATAAGAAATAAATCTTTGTTCTTTATATATTACCCAGTCTGTGGTTGGTATTCTGCTATAGCAACTCAAAACAGACTAAGACACATGCATACATACATACATACATACATACATACATATGCACATACATACTCATGTATTAGTTCCGTCTCTCTGGTGGAGAACTTCAATACAAGCAACTAGTTTGTGTCTGGGATCACCCTAAATCCTTGGGATTTATTAAGGAGAAAAAGAGGCAAAGATCCCTGCCCTCTTAGAGCTTATGACCTTGGCCTGTGCAGTAAACTCAGCAGGTTTGAGGTACCCAAACTCTACATATTCCAAAGAAAGAACTGGCCCCGATTGCCCCTGGGAGATCATCATCTCTAATCCTTTGGAACACCCTGCCTAATAAGTGTGTCTTTGTATCACTGGGGAATTGAACCATGCTAGACAGTTTATGCTAACAGTGTGATTCATGGTAAAGGCCTGCTTTTGTTTGCCTGGAGCCCTGGGCAATACTGTATCAATTTTACCTCTGGATGGGAAAGAGGGGATGGAGACTGAGTAGCTAAATCTGCTCACTTGGGTACTTCATGCCTACGTGATTGACCCCTAATAAAAACCCTGAATATCAAGTCATGGTTGAGCTTCCCTGGTTGGGAACACTTCGTACACATCATCATACACCGGTGCTAGGAGAATTAAGTGTTGTCCGGATGTCCTTACTGGGAGAAGACAACTGGAAGCTTGTGTCTAGTATCTCCTGGATTCCACCCCACACACATTTTTCCTTTGCTTATTTTAATCTGTATCCTTTCTCTGAAAGAAACCATAACCATGGGCATAATAGCTTACCTGAATTCTGTGACTTCTTCCAGCAAATTATCAGACCTGAACGTAGTCTCAGAATCCCTGACACAGTCAACAATGTTTATGGAGCATCCACTATGTGCCAAAACTACCTTAAACACCTGAGATTTATGGAAAAGCAAAAAGAGACAGATTCTCCTTCCCTCCTGGGCCTTATGATCTTGATTATGCTTGTGGGTGTGTGTGGAGTTATTACAGTTTTCACATTAATTTCCCAGAAGAGTCCTCAACAGTCAGCTTTGAACAGGGGTAAAAAGAGAATTAAAGATGTGTTGAGTTGATCAAAAATAAATACATAACTAAAATAAAATCCTAGTGTGATCATGGGCTGCAATAGAAGGAGATGTCTTGTTTCACCCTGCTCCTCAGATCATGCCTGGAATGTGCCCAACTGCAGTCAGTTATAGTGGTCTTTGTGCACCATTAGCAAACCATTGACAAACTAAAATGCAACCAGGCGAGAGAGCTCAGATTGGTGAAGTTGGCCAAAACTATGGTCCATGGGGAACAGTGGGAAAATCTGCAGATATTTAATAAGAATGGTGATTCTCAATTGAGAATGGTTTTGCCCATAAAGGACATCTGTCAATGTCTGGAGACATTTTTGGTGGTTACAACTGGGAGTGTGCCCCTACATCTAGTGGGTAGAAGCCAGGGATGCTACAAAGCATCCTACAATGCACAGGGCACCCCCCGCAATAAAGAATGATCCAACTCAAAATGATAGTAGAGCTGAAGCTGAGAAGGCAAAGATCTACCTACCTAACCAAGGGCATAAGATGGTTAGAGAACTATGCACACATGGAACAAATTACTCTACAGGAGTAAGTCTTGTGTTGCAGGACATTTCCAGTTAGAATTTACACAATGCGTTGTCAGGGATACTATAGAGGATACCCAAACCCTGAATTATAAGTGATTCTTGAACATGTACAGGAAGCCCCAAGAAGAGGTTCATGAATCTTTATCCAGTTCAAGAATGAAGAAACATCAGAAGCCACATGACTCGGATGCAATTCTGTGGTCCTCTGGGAGCAGAATCAAAATTAAAACACATAGCTGTGGAATCTTGCATAACAACTGAGAAAATACATCTTTAATCTTTCTCTTTTGGCAGACACAATAACTTAACTGAATGTTAAGTAATAAAAATAATTTGATCATTATTTATTATTATGATTAATTATTATTACATGTACTATTTTGAGCCCTTTTTACTAATCCCTCTACGTGTATTATTGCATTTAATCTTCTCAAACAAGAATAGAGAGCACAAAGAATGAACTCATGACAACTGCTGAGGCAGCTACTATTGTTGCTCCCATTTCTCAGATGAGAACACTAAGTGTATTAGACAGGGTTCCCTAGAGAAACTTAATAAATAGTGTGTGTATGTGTGTGTGTGTATACACACACACATATATATATACACACACATGTCTGTATGTATATACACACACACAGAGCTTTATTATAAAGAATTGGCTTATGTGATTATGGAGACTGAGAAGTCTACCATTCATCTGCTGTCTGCAAGCTGTAATTTTAGTCTGAGTCCAAAGACCTGAGAACCAGGGGAGATGATAGTGTAAATCCCAGTCCAACTGCAGAAGATGACCAATGTCCCAACTCAGGCAAGCTGGCAGGAAGCAAAAGATGCCTTTCTCCTTTCTTCACCGTTTGGTTCTTCCTAGTCCCTCAATAGATCGGATAATGCTCACCCCCACTGGGGAGGGCCATCCACTACACTGAGCCCACTGTTGCTTATTTTTTCCAGAAGCATCCTCAAAGGCACATGCATAAACACTCTTTAATCCAGGCACCTCACATCTGAGAGCAGTCAGGTTGACACATAAAATTCACTTCACACTGAGGCTTACTGAGACTAAATAATTTGCAGAGGGGTCATAAAACTAGAAAGGAGCAGAGCTGAGATATGAGCCCAGTCTTCCTGATAACAAAGCCCACTTTCTTCTATGTGCTCCAGCTACATAAAAGAGAGGAAGCATCCAGAAGACCCTATTACCAATGACCAAGCAAAACATTAATGATGCTTCTTGGGCAGTGGATTATATTTCATTGCTAGAAATTACCTTTCCTGAAAATTCCCTGGTAATAAAAGCTCTCTGACCTCCATCCTTCTGTCAGCATATCCCAGAGAAATCAGTAGAGTTTAGACACTCATCTCCCTGGGCATAAACTTCATGACTTGTGAGCTAGGGGCGATGACCCATTAATACGAGCAGTCTGCTCCAAGTACTAATAAGATCATGTTTATCAGTCAGGGTCCCAACAGGAAAGAGATGCAACACCAAAATCAATTCAAGAAGGGTTTCTCCACAAAGAGATTCATTTCAAACTTCAAGGGATATTGCAGGAACCTGGACTAGCAAGAGTGGAGCTGTCTGGATATCTAGGCACAAATGGACAAAGGAGAGAGTAGGTCCCAGAACACAGAAGGAGAGATAATTGTGTGGAGAGAGCTACCTGGGAAGGACCGGAGCTCTGTGTCACAAGTGGCCACACAGGGTGGGAAGGAACCAAAGGATCTCTCTCTCCTCCCTTCCCTAACCCCATCTTCTGCTGGGGCTCCCCACTGGGTGAAGCCAACCAGAAGCCACAGACCTGGGACCCCTTTGATGTGCTTCTCATAGGTCACCCCCCAGGGCCAGGAGAAGAGAGAAGATGAGAGGCATGTGATATAATGGAGCTATAAAACCCATGAAAAATGTGCAGCCTCACTGGGACTGTGGGGTTTGGAGGGGATTTTCAAGGTAGTATTTTTCACAACAAATTGGGAAGAAGTGTTTTTAAAGGCAAATTTGATTAAACAGACATACTCATTACAGCTGATTGAGACAAAGGCGTTCATTGTTTCTAGAAGGCTATTTGGAATAAATAGCAAGAAGTGTTCTAATATCCTGCCCTTTGATTCAATATTTTCATTGATGTATCTACAGATATTTCTATACTAGAATATTCATTGTAGCATTATTTATGATAGTGAAAAGTTGGAAAGTTAAATGTCTAACAATATGACCTCACTTTAAAAAATTACAGTATGTTCATATGGATAGAAAATCCCACAATCACAAAAAATCATATTATTGAAGAGTATTTAAAGATATAATAAAATGTTCAAGATATAAAATTTATGGCAAAATTTGACTTCTCAAATATATACTGTGAAACCCAATGCCAACATATTTTGCATGTGTACCTGGGAATACATCTGAATTAAATCAGCAATAGGTACACCAAAATATTAGCAGTGACTGCTTCTGGGTAGCAGGATTGTTAACTCTGTTAATAATCTTCGTGAGGCCCTCACCAGAATCAGATGCTGGCACAACTAATTTTGTAGATAAGGAAAGTGAGGCTCGGAGTGGTCAAGCTTCTTATGGAAGAGGACACAGTAGATGATGACTTGAACTCAAGTATCCGGAGGCATTTCCCTTCTACCAGCTTCTCCCTGGGTGGCTGAGTGTGCTTCACCCAAACACAGCCTCCCTCCCTGGTGTGACTTGGATGTTTGTCCCCTCCAAATCTCAGGGTGAAATGTGATTCCCAATGTTGGAAGTGGGGCTTAGTGGGAGGTGTTTGTGTCATGGGGGTGGATCCCTCATAAATGACTTGGTGCCCTCACTGTGGTAATCAGTTACTGTGAGTTCTGATTGTTTCAAAGAGTCTGAGATCGCCCCCACTCTCTCTTGCTCCCTCTCTCACCATGTGATGTACTTGCTCCCCCTTTGCCTTTCGCCATGAGAAGAAGCTTCGTGAGGCCCTCACCAGAATCAGCTGCTGGCACAATAATTCCTGTACAGCCTGCAGAGCCATGAGCAAAATAACCCCTTTTCTTTACAAATTACCCAGTTTCAGGTATTTCTTTACAACAATGCAAAAGGACTAACACACTCCTAGTGGGCTATACAAGTATGACCCTTAAACTGGGTGTGTTCTTTGGTTCTGCATCTTTTTATCCACCAGGAAAAGTATTAAATAATGATGATTTCAAGAAAAAAATGACTGCTTCTTGCAGTGCAAAAAGCAGGCACTAAGTAAATGCGTACTGGGAGAACTTTGTTTTTTTAAATAAAACAACTCGGAATCACCAAAAAATTCTTTCTTTGACCTCTGTCTTCAAAGTAGTTCAACAAAACTGCATCTATTTTAGTAATAGCTTTGCTAGTGATCACAACTGTAATATATACACAAAGCAGAAAACTTGACAAAATAGAAAACAAAAGAAAATAAAATCATTCATAAATTCATATTTACCCTACCTAGCCTGTGCCCTCAAGGTGGCCACTCAACATTCTTGTCCAGACCCTCCCGTTTTTCTCCCAATATACAGTCACTCTTGACCAAGTCTTAATATTCTGTAGTTAACTGTGTGAATGAAAAACAAAAATACTCCTTAACCTTACAAGCAAACTTTACCTGCGTCCCCTTCTCTCCTTTGTTGTTCAAATATGAACTAAAATTTAAAAAATAAATACTACCAACCCACCAAACTTTTCTTCTTCTTTTTTTTAATAGGAAGAGTCAGGCTCTGTCACCCAGGCTGCAGTGCAGTGCAGTAGCTCACTGTAGCCTTCATTTCCTGGGCTCAAGGGATCCTTCCACCTCAGCCTCCCAATTAGCTGGAACTAAAGGCACAGTCTACCACATCTAGCTCCAACAAAACTATTGACCAGCCCTCCCTGCCCCGAGCATCATCAAGGTAACTCTTTTTTCCCAATGAATGAGTTGATTAATAAATATAAAAGTCTAAACAAAACCAAAAATAAATACATGAAACCTAATTAAACTGAAAACCTTCTGCACAGCAAAAAAAAAAAAAAAAATCAGCAGAGTAAAAAGCCAACCCACAGAATGAGAGAAAATATTTGCAAACTACACATCCCAAAAAGGACTAGTATACAGAATCTACAAGGAACCCAAACAAATCACTAAGAAAAAAAAAAAAACAGTCTCATTTAAAAGTGGGCAGAAGATATGAGTAGACATTTCTCAAAAGAAGATATACAAATGGCCAATAAACATATGAAAAAATGCTCAACATCACTATCATCGGAGAAATGCAGATTGAAACCACAATGAGATACCACCTCGGTCCTGGAAGAACGGCCATTATTAAAGAGTCAAAAAAACAATAATTGTTGGCATGGATTGGGGAAAAGGGAACACTTATACATGGCTGGTGGGAATGTAAATTACTACAACCTCTAATATACTAATTGGTATGAAGATTCCTGAAAGAGCCAAAAGTAGATCTAGCATTCAATCCAGCAATCCCACCACTGGGTATCTACCCAAAAGAAAAGAAGTCATATGAAAAAGACAGTTGCATGTGTGTGTTTATAGTAGCACAATTCACAATTGCAAAAACGTCAAAGCAATCTAAATGCCCATTGACTAACGAGTAAATAAGGAAAATGTGGTACATATTCAACAGAGAATACTACTCAGCCATTAAAAGGAACAAAATAATGTCTTCTGCAGCAACTTGGATGGAGCTAGAGGCCATAATTCTAAGTGAGGTAAGTAGGAGTGGAAAACCAAAAACTCTATGTTCTCACTTATAAGTGGGAGCTAAGCTATGAGGACATAAAGGCATAAGAATGATATAGTGGACTTTAAAGACTCAGAAAGTGAAGGCTGAGAGTGGGGCTAGGGATAAAAAACTCCACATTAGGTACCATGTACACTATTCAAGTGCTGGGTGACCTAAAATCTCAGAATTCACTGCTATGTAATTCATCCATGTAACAAATAAACACCTATATCCCAAGAGCTATTGAAATAAAAAAAAAAAAGTCTGAATTAGTAAATGCATGCAGAGTAAATGTTTCCTGGCCTGGAGCAAAGAGTATGAGGCCATCTTCAAAGCTACTTTCTGGCCCATAATAAACCAGAGAGATGCAACACAATGGAGCGTTGCCCTGAGGTACTCTCTAGCTTGCCACAGGAGCAGCAGAACTACTGTTTACAACCCAGATTCATGAACACAATTCACTCCTTTCTTTTTCTTTTTCCTGACACGGGTACTTTCTTTTTCTTTTTCCTGATGGGTTTTAAACTTTGGTCAGTCATCACGTAAGACATTTCAGTCAACGATGACCCCATATATTACTGTGGCTCCATAGGATTTTAATGGAGCTGAAATATTCCTAACATTTAATGGCATTTTGATGGTCTTGACTCTGGGTAGACCTAGGGTAATGTGTGTGTTTCTGTGCCCATCAACCAATGAGTGAATAAAGAAAATACGGTATATATACCATGGAATACTAATCAGCCATAAAAAAGAATGAAATAATGTCTTTTGCAACAACTTGGATGGAACTGAAGGCCATTATTCTAAATGAAGTAACTCAGGAATGCCTATAGTGTTCAGTACAGTAATATGCTGTACAGGTTTGTAGGCTAGGAGCAACAGGCTACACCACACAGCCCAGGTGTGTAGTAGGCTATACCACCTACACTTGTGTAAGTGCACTCTATGATGTTTGCACAACAACAAAATCACCTCAGAACATATCCATGTCGTTAGGAAACACATGACTATATTTGGGTTCTAAGTATCCATATTGAATGAGGCAGCAGGGAAGAGAAAACAGTATCTGGGAATGAGGCTTAATTGTCCTGAGCTCACTGAAGACACTCTGCTTTGGAAGTGCAAGTGTCCTTGAGTCCTCTAACCTGGTCAGGGCTGTCTCTGTTACATCTTGCTTGCTCCTGGAGGCAAGGAGCAGGTTGTCTCCAGAGTTATCACTCTTATGGCCATTTCACCAGGCATTCTTCTCTCATTCATAAATATCTAAGTATTAAGAACATCCGTGACACAAGTTTACCCATGTAACAAACCTGCACATGTACCCCTGAACTTAAAAGTTGAAAAAAAAGAACACAGAGTTGATTTTGATCATAATCTTATCCAAGAATAAATGGCAGAGAGACTGAGCAGACGTGACCGTTCTTTTGCAAGTTCAGCATTACTTTAAGACATAGACAAATGTGTGTGTCTTGACAACTATCTAGAAAGTTCAGCCAATGGGTAGAATTGCAAAATATGTGAAACAGCCAAAGTTGGCTGGAATTGAACTCCTGCACGCCGTCGGTTTGTATCTGCATTCAGCAACCTGCAAGGTTGGTTATCATTAAACATTCTTATTCATTCATTAATTCAGGAAATAGATATTAAGTGCCTACCATACTAAGCCCTATGCAATGAACTGTTGTTGGTACAACAGGGAAAAAGATAAACATAATCTTTATCCTTGTGGAGCTCACAGCCTAGTGGGGAAAACAATAAGAAAATAAAGAAATAATCAGCATATTCAGATAGAAAACTTTGGGACAGACACCAGATGGTCAGAGAAGGCTGTGTGGTGGATGCTGCCATGCTGCCCCAGATCCTCTTCAAGAAGTATTTGTGCCCTAGCCCCGGGAGAACTGTCAACACTTGGCCTTCAGTTATCGGTCCGACTAGGGATTGCCTTGACGAAAGTCACCTCCCCAAGGTCATATCCTTCTTGGCAGGAGAGGGGTCCCCATTTAAGACTGATCAATAAAAGAGTACAAAGGCCTGGCCACAGCACCAGTTGGCAGCAACTCTGAGAGACCCTTCCAGCTCCAGGGGTCCCGGTAGGGCCAATGCAGCAATAGGCTCCATTGTTCCACTTCTCCCTGTGCCCACTCCTGCTCCATTCCCCTTCCTTCCACAGGAGTTGAGTCCAACAGCCCTCCACAATGGACATCCTTCATGTGAAACTCTATCTCAGGATCCTTTTTCTGGGAAATGCAGGACAAGTGGACACTTGGAGGCTGATCAGGAGCCAGCCATGCCAAGACGCAAAGGAAGCCATACAGACAGGAGGAACATCAAGTTCACATCACTGAGGCATGAGCAAGTTGGCATCTTTAAGGACCAGAGAGGCAGCTGATGTGGTCTCAACATAAGGAGCAAATCTAAACGTTTGGAGATGGCATTAGAGAAGCGGGCAGGAGCCAGACCAGGAAGAGCTGTGTAGATCACAACAAAATATTGGATTTTATCCAAGTGCTAAGGGAGACAAAGGAAGGGTTGTAAGCCTGGGAGTGACAAGATCGGATGTGCAGTTTTAAGAGATGACTCCAGTGGCTCTCTTTGCTAGAGTTGGAAGCACAGAGGCATAAATCCCTATTCCAGCTTCTCCAATACGTGAAGTTGGACAGAGAGTAACTCTTTTATGATTTGTTCAAAAGATAACTTTACAGGGCAAGAAGAGGGAAAACCCCTTGTATCTAGTAAGCACCTACTATGTGCTGGTCCTAACAATACTTTCAGTGCAGTCACAAATTACCTTCATGTAGCAGAGATAGCAATGAGGGCAAAGAGGAAGCAAGAAAGTGGTCCAAATTCACACAGATTGTTAGTAGGTTGGTGCAAAAGTTTACTTTTCATGGCAAAAACCATGATTATTTTGCACCAACGTAATAAAACCAGGGGTATGAATCCGAGTCTCTTTATTCCACAAATTACTTCTTTTTAAGTATTATAGTATTATAATTATGTATTACGCATGTTTTTACTGTATATAATTATAGTTTTTATACATAGTATATATATTACAAGATACTATATCTATTGTAAAGCCAATGATAATCGCATGCATTTAAATGGACAATTACTACCATTTTACATAATCCCTCATCCTATTAAACAGCTGCACTTGCCCCCAATATAATCATCAGTCTTTGCAGGAAAAGGAGGAACTCAAATGCAGCTGATGGTAGCCGAGTTCTGTTCTGTGTTCTGAAGAATCCCTGGCAATGCCCATCAGTGCTCCCTTGCCCCCGCCCAGGATACCCCCATCTTGGCTGTTTCATGAGAAGGGCTTCTCTTGCAGGTTGCTGACTGAAGGCACAGATCTGTGGTGTATGAGAGCCTAATTACCAGCCAACTTTGGTTGTTGAAAGGTATTCTGCAATTGTATCCATTGAAATTCATTGTAAGTGGCTGAACTTTCAAGAGTTTCTCCTTTTGCTTTCCCTCGATTGGGAACAAGATAGCAAGGCAAATGCCTGCAATTGAAGAGCTTTTGTAGTGTGATGATGTGAAGGTCAGAAGAAGGAAACTTGTTCCCTCTCATCTCCTTTCAAGCCTTGCACAATGAAGATTTCTAATACTAATAATGTAAAAGGTCAAAGCCAAGATGAATGTCCCCTCGTCTTAAACACTTTTGGAAACAACCAAGATCACTGATGTGTCATATCATTTCAAGGACTGAGATTCTTTCCACAACCTGAAATAGCAAAATAGAATTCTGGCCCCACCTCCTCTCACAATGAAACCCAGTAATTTTGTGCTGTTTTTTGTTTTGTCTTGTTTAACTAGGCTGTATTTACTCATTCTGTGTTCCGGTTCTGTTACCTTTTGAACAGAACTGCACCTAAAATCCTGAGCAGACCATCCCGGAAACAGAAGAAAAAGCTTGCAGCCATTACAATGTTTCAAATTGTGTTGAAGTCACTATTAATTATGTCCAAAAAAGCCTTGAGGCAGCTTAAATTAGAATGTACACAGAAATGAGAAATTTGCAAAATCCTTAAATCAAAGTTAAAAGGCAAGAACTGAGAAACAACCACATTCAACTGGCTGTTATTTTTTACATGTATTTTCATAAATTCCTGAATAATTCCCTAATTTTCCCAGCACAGTGGGCTCTCTGGTCCAGATGGCCATTTCTCCTTGCGCTGAGCTGCTCTTGTAGGAATATGTGTGTTTTATTTAATAAACTTTTAAAGAGTAATAAAAGTTTATTGAATGACCTTTAATATATTTTACATATAGAAGAGTGTAATCGATGGAGTACAGCTTGATGAAACTTCACAAAGTGAATATTCTCATGTGTCAGTAGCCAGATCAAGATTTGAGTACTGTCCAGGACCCAGAAGCACCCTTCAGGCCCCTCAGTCTCTATCCTCCCCAACCTCTTCTCCAAGGTAATCAACATCGTAACTTCTATCACCATAGGTTAGTTTTCCCTAGCTTTGAACTTTATATCAACAGGATCCTGTAGCATGCGCTCTTTTGTGCTTGATTTCTTTTGCTCAACACAATGTTTGTGAGACTCACCCACATTGTGGCAGGTAGCAGTGATTTATTTTCATTGCTATATCATGGTCCCTTGCATGAATATGAAATACCCACTGGACTGTAGATGCACGTTTTATTTTGTCCAGTCCCCAGCTAGCATGCATAGTACTGCTACAGACATACTTGTACATCTTTTGGCACACAACTGTACATACTTCTGTTGGAACCAAGCTTGCTGGTTCATACAGTGTGTGTGCAGTCAGCTTCAGTAGATACTGCCAGTTTTCTGAAGTGATTACACTAATTATACTCCCACTGACAGAGTATGAGAATTCCTGTTTATCTAAGAAAATTTTCAAGGTTTTGATGGTTTTGAATTTTTATCAAGTAATGCATGTTCATAGTTGAAAAAAAATCTCACCCAAACAATCTCATAAGGCTTATTATGCAAAGGAGCAGTACTCTACTCCGCCCTTAAATCCTGCTCTGCAGAGCCAAGAATTTTCAATTCTTTTAGCTCCTTCTTCCAGTATTTATCTTTTTGCTTCTATATACGTATTTTTTTACTTTGTACTTGATTTTTTAAGAATTCTCTATTAATTTCCTTCTACAGAAAGATGAAATTTTAGCACTGTTACAGCCTATACCTTTACCCTTTCCACCTACATTTCACTTCTTCCTTATTCATAATACAGCTTTTCATAATGCTGGTTATATCAAGAGTTACTGTTTAAACTGCTATTATTCACAGATGAAACCAACAGAATACTATGACAACATTTCCTTTCTTATACAAATGTTTGTTTTCCCTAAAGTTAGTGATTGCCTTTATTTTTCATCTAATTATTTTTCTAAGTATCACTGGTTTTTCTCAGACTCTCTGATGGAATTAGAAAACACCTCTCAAAAATGTCCAACTCCTTATGAAATCTATTAATGCTTCATTTGCTCATTGAAGCGCTTTTCCTTCTTTTTTATTTTAGCTAAAGTGTTCTTTCTTCCTATTCACTGAGCATCTGGAACAGTTGTTATTCTAGGAATTCCCTCCACTATGATCCTAAGAATTCTTTTGTGCATTTTTTTTTTCTCAGGGATGGATCTCCTGTCTCCAGGATCTCAAATTTTCTTTCTTGATGTTTTCCCTTGCTTGCTGGAGCAAATCATCCCATTCCTTCCCAGAAGTAAATGTTTTGAGACACCTATATTCCATGTGTGCCTCCTACCTTTACATTTGATTGACAGTTTGGAGGCAGACTGATGTCTAGGTTAGAAACAATTGCCTCAGCTTGGAAGACATTACTCCATTGACTTCCTGCTTTGAAGCTTGCTGCTAAGAAGTCGAATCTCATTGTGATTCCTAATCCTTTCCTATATAACCTTGTTTGTTCTTCTCTGGAAACTTTCAGCATCTTCTCTGGTATCCTGAAATTCCACAGCAATGTGCCTTGGTGCAGGCTACACATGTGCTGAATACACATGAAATATTTTCAATCTGGAAATTTAAGTTCATCAGTTCTCAGTATCTGTATATATAATTTTTAAAATTCCTCCTCTTTTGTGTCTCTCTTGATTGGATGTTGGACCCAGTGGATTGATTATCTGATTTTCTTATCATTTCTCTCCTCTTCTGTGTGTCTGGTTCTTTTGTCCTACTTTCTAGGAGATTCCTCAACATCCAATTCCAAACTTCTGCTTATTTATTTGACTATCTGCTGTCATATTTTTAATTTCCAAGAGCTCTTTTTTCTCCAGCTTTTTTTTTTTAAAATAGCATCTTATTTTGATTCATCGACGAAATGTCTTCTCATCCTTTCTGAAAATATTATAGTGTTTTTAATTAAGTTGCCTTCTGCTCACTTCACTGTCACTAGATTCATCAATTTCAATTTCTTCTGGTATTTGCTTTGGTCTTTCTCATTTGAGAATAGAAGCTTTCCTCAAAAGTCTGGTGATCCCGACATATCCATAAATATTTAAGAAAGACGCAATAAAAAGCTGATTTGCAGTTATCTGTGAGTAGGCATGGTACTGGAAGGTGATAATATAGATATTTATCTAATTCACTCGAGAATTTTTCCTGTTAGAGTGGTTGATTTCTGCTAAGAAAAAACTCTTTAACTCTGCCTTCTCAACTCTAAGAATTGAGAAGGGGAAGAGGATTAAGAAGTCTCTTTATTTTAATATCTGAAGCCTGCTCTCCTCTACTCCTGATGTCTCCATCTGGTTCCCCTCTGGTTGAGTTTCTCCAGAAACAAATTTCCTTTCTATAGATGCTGTAGTTGGGCAGGAGGTAGTCCATTATCTGGTCGTATGGGAAAGAACTTCGTATAAAACTATCTATTATACATGCAGTAATAATAGTGTTGTTTTGAGGCTTGGCAGTTTTTGTTTGTTTGTTTTAAATTGCAGTCAATAGAAATGGACTCTGGGAAATCAGTTTATTAAATGGTGAGTAGTTCATTGAATTTTAGGGAGGGTTTAAAAACTAGGCTCCAGTTGGGAGGCCAAGGCGGGTGGATCACCTGAGGTCAGGAGTTCAAGACCAGTCTGGCCAACATGGTGAAATGCCATCTCTACTAAAAATACAAAAAATTAGCTGGGCGTGGTGGCAGGAGCCTGTAATCCCAGCTACTCGGGAGGCTGAGGCAGGAGAATCACTTGAACCCGGGAGGCAGAGGTTGCAGTGAGCTGAGATTGCACCATTGCACTCCAGCCTGGGCAACAAGAGCAAAACTCTGTCTCCAAAAAAAAAAAACCTAGGCTCCAGGCTAAGCTTCTAGAGCTATGCCCAAACTTATCCCACCAAAAAAGCCTGATGAAGAAAACTTCACACACACTCTGCTGCCCTACTGAGCACTAAAGTAGATTATCACTGTGCTGACCAGCACCATCAGCAATGACAATTCTGTATGAGAAATGTAACCTTTCTAGAAGCACTTGCCAATTGCTTCTACAAAAATCCTGAGAGCTCTCTCCTTCAAAAATAGAAACACACACAGATCTTCTTTCCTCAGCTCACACCTGAATTAAAATTATGTGTGTGTGGTTGGCACAGACAGATTGCTTGACTGTAGTCTAGCTATAGGGGAAGCTGAGAATTAGAGTTTGGATTAAGGAAGCAATACTCATAAATTGAGATAAATCTAAATATAGAAAAGCTACTAAAAAGTGGACAACCATAATATGAGATCTATCCACTACTGAGCTGATTCTTCGTATCCGTCTTTAGAGGTATCTCTGGGCTCCAATTTTCTTGTCTCTGTAGGATTCTGTGGTAAAAGTTGGCTTGCTTCTCACTGAGATTCCCCTCTCCAGGCACTTTGTTCCAGCTTTCTTGCTCTGCCAACCCAGTTAACATTCATCCATCTGCTTTCCATCTTCCAAACATTTGTCGAGATATTTAATTTGCTATTGTTTCCTCTCTTAAACTGCTTGGGTAGGTTTATAACATTTTAATTCCTTTTCTATCATTTTAGTGGGGTTCAGCAGGAAGCAAAAATCAATGCACGCTATGACTAGAATTGGAAGTATCTTTTGTGTAGCTATGAAGGAGAATACAGGTTTAGAGGTGATTAATTGTTTATTGAATGTGCCAAAATAGCCTGTTGAAAAAATTAAAATTTCTCACTGGGCTCAGACTCATCAAGACTGCCACCTTTACCTCCTGACCATCTTGCACCTAGGCATGTAGCCAGGCTTGTGTGTCTCTGAGGAATAGACTTTCCTCCCTGAAAATTTTATGTATTTCAGGAGTCAAAAAAGGAGAAATTTGCAAGGTGAATACCTCTCTGTTTTAACAACATGATGGAGAACGGCAGCTCCAGTCTCCTATCTTTACAAAATTTCTCTGTCTAATTCAATGTGAAAATCTCAGGGAAGAATTCTGATTGGCTGGCTTGGATCATGCACCCACCACCATGGTCAGGGCAGATAAGGATAGCCTACGTTACTCTGTGACTAGAGCATGGGCCTGATGCCACAAGAGATTGAGAGAATGGAGCAAGACATCCGTAGGTAACAGCAACCTAATACATGGGTACTCCACTGCTACACGATGGATCTTCTTGAATATCATGTGACTATGACAAGAGGAACACATGGAAAATAAACTTATGGTGAACTGAATAATTCCCCACAAGAGATATCCACACCTGAATCCCTAGAACCTATGAGTGTTACTTTATATGACAAAAAATGAACTGTGTAGATGTGATTAAGTTAGGGATTCTGAGATGGGAAGTTATCCTGAATTAGCTGACTGGGCCCTAAATGCAAGCAAATGTATTCTTATAAAAGGGAGGTAGAAGGGTATCTGACACACACATGCACAGGAGAAGAGAAGCAATGTGACAATGACAGGAGATTGGAGTGATGCAGCTACAGGCCAGGAACTACTAAAAGTCACCAGAAGCTGGAAAAGCTGAGGAACAGATTTACCCTTGAACCTCCGGAGGGAGTGCAGCCCTAGACTTTGGTCCAGTGAGACTTACATATATATTAAATATCAATTAAATATTAATTAAATAAAATATAATTATATATTAATAAAATATATATTTTATATTTATAGGCTATATAAATAATGTATTATGTATTCCTATAATATAATTATATAATTATTACATATTTATAATATAATTGTGTTTATAAATATTATAATATATAATATATTATAAAAGTTTATAATATATAATATATTATTAAAGTATATAATATATAACACATTATTATATTATCAATATTATTGCTATTATATGATTAATATTATCTTATTATCTTATTAATATTAATAATATCAATTATATATTTTAAACATATTTATAAATTAGATATTCTATATCTACATTTCTATATAATTTATAATAAAAATATATAAAATATAGTTATATATATAAAAATATAGTTACATAGTTATATATATTGCATATATATTTGGTTTAAGGCACCAAGTGTGTGGTAATTTGTAATAGCAGCCATTGAAAATAATTATAGATTTTGGTACCTGCTGTAATACATTTCTAAAAATACAGAAATAGCTTTAGAATTGAGTAATGAATACACGTTGAAAGAATTTTGAGACCGATGATAAAAAAAAATAGCCTAGATTGCTTTCAGTAGACTGTTGGTAGTAATATGAGCATTAATGGCACAGTTGCTGAGACCTCAGACAGAAGTGGGAAACATCTCATTGGAAACTGGAGGTATGGTGGCCCTTGTTAAGTAGTGGCCAACTGCCAGACTGAATTGTACCCTACAGTTGTGTGGAAGACATGAATTGTAAGTGGTGAACATGGATATTTAACTCAGGAGATTTTCAAATAAGGTGTCAAAAATGCAACCTGGTTTCTTCTTGCCAATTATAGCAAAATATGTAAGGAAAGAGATAAAATGAGAGAATAACTGTTAAGCAAAAAGGTACCAGGACTTGATTACTTGGGAAATTCTCAACCTATCCAGCTTCCAAAAGATGCTAAAATTAGGAGATTCACTGTCGAGAAATCATATTCTGGATGGTCAAGGGTATAACTGGACAAATTTTATTTGTGTTAGAGATTAGACATGTGACTCACAGATCCCCTTAGCTATCTCAGTAAAAGCCAGGAAAAGAGATGAGATTCTCCAGAAAATATCTGTGGAGGATTCCCTTATCTCAAGGCATGAATCCCTGTAATATACATGGGAGACCCACAGGCTTTTTAGAGTGTTATATCTGCAGAAACAGCCAGATTGAACTGAAAGGGACAGAGAGAACAACATGAAAGGAGGCTATAAGACTCCCAAAATTCTACAGGTAGGAAACAAGCTCACAATATTATCAACCAGTTCTACCTCAAGCAAAAGGAAGAATGACTCCCAGGGTGAGCCTCAGGCTGAGAAGGCAGAGCCACAAGACAAAGACAGATTATTTCTAAGCCTCTGTGGAACTTGTCCTGCTGGATTTTCCATTGTTCATAATCAATGACTCCTTTTCCCCTTTCATATTCTCCTTTTTGCAATGGAAATGCCTATAGCTGTTACACTATGCCTGTGCCACCATTGTGTCTTGGAAGCAGAGAACATATCCTCTAGTTTCACAGGTCCACAGATGGAGAGGAAATTTTCCTCCTGATGTAACATATAGAGTGTTTCCTATCTCTGATTTAGATGATGAGATTTGGGACTTTCGAACTGATGATATTTAGACGAGGTTTTGGACTGCAGTTGATGCTGTAATGGGATGATACCTGGGAATGTTGGTTGAATGCATTTTGTGTATGGAATGGATGTGAATCTTTGAGGATGTGAATCTCAAAGGGTAGACTGTAGTAAACTGAATAATTCCCCCTGCCAAATAAAACCCAAATGATCCTCATTCGAATCCTTGCAACTTGTAAACGTTTTCTTATATGGCAAAAAAGGGAGGAGTTTGCAGATATAGTTAATTAAGAACCTTGAGGTGGAGAGATTATCCTGAATTATCCAAATGGGCTCTAAATGCAATCACACATATTAGTTTAAAAAGGAGTTAGTGAGAGATTTACCACAGAGAAGACAATGTGAAGATGAAACAGAGAAAGAGAGATTTGAAGATGCCACAACTGCTGGTCTTGAAAGTGCAGAAGGAAACCATGAACCAAAGAACGCAATGAATGCAGCTCTAGGAACTAGAAAAGGAAAGGATGAATTCTTCTCTAGGGGCTTCAGAGGGAGTACAGCCCTGCCAATGCCTTGATTGAGCACCATAGGAGTTAGTTTGAATCCACCGCCTCCATAAAGAAGGAGGCTTAGATTATTACTTGTGAGAGAATACATTTTTTGAGCCTCTAAGTTTGTTGCAATTTGTTACAGTTGCCATAGAAAACTAATAAAGAAATAAAAGGGTCAATAACCTGTGAGGACAAAACAATGAAGAAGAAAGGCATATACTACAAAGGAAAGGAAGTTAAATCAGGAATTAAATGCCCCAGGCATTTCCAAGTCCAGACATTGCCACTTAAAATTATGATAATTATGTGACCTTGAACAAGACACAATATCAGAGGCTCCTTTTCTTACCTGTAAAAGGGGATGATAATACCTGACTCACTTTATTCCCTTGGTTGTTTTGAATTTAAATAGAAAAAAATAGAATTATTAATGTCTTATAAATTTAAACGTGCAAATAAAATGTATAATCGTTATTTTTAAAAGATAAACCATCCAAAATTGTATCACTCAATTATTAAGTACTACAAGTATAGGTTACCTGGACTTTTTGTTTTAAAAATATAGAACAATCAAACCCACAGAATTCATTTGGTACAACATGGAGCTTGAGAATTTAGCTAATAGAAACCTGAGTTTTGTAGAAAGGACTGATTGATTTTCTTCATTCAAAGCCAAGAATTTCAACCACCTAGGAAAGCCCATCCACTCATTCTAAGCTAAATATGCTTAGCTACAAAAGACTAGACATAATATGTCACATGTAATAAGCATGATAAAATGAGACTTAAAGAAAAATAAGTTACTTTGAGAAATTAAACCCAATCAAATGACACCATCACCGTTCAAAACATTTGCAGAATGCTTCTTTGAGAATTCTTTTTCAAAGCTAATTTCACCAGCCACACAAACAAACAACAATTCACCAGCAATTCAAACTCAGCCTTTGATTTGGCTCCAAACTGGTGTCTCCCAGCATAATTTCCCACCTCATTCACAAGACTTGGCTCTCAAAGTGTTTAGGGTCTTTTCAAAAATGAAATCTATGCTCAAAGAAACAAGACTTGCTAATATCAAAATTGTTCTTAAAAATAATAATAATTAAGGGGGTTCCAAACAAGAGTGTTCCAAACAATAGCACATCACTCCAGTGAGTTTCTAGTTCCCCGAGGGACTAATCCTGGGGAAATGTGCTCATTGCCCTGTGCAGACAAGCAGAAGACTCTGGCAGGAAGGACTTGGGTGCCAGAGACTGACCTGGGTTAAAATCCAGCTCCGTCACTCACCTGCTAGGTGACCTTGGGCAAATAATTTACCTTCTCTATACTTCTGTTTCCTCCTCCACAAAATAAAGATATTATCTCAGGTGACCATATTATGTATTGTCCAACCCAGTGCACTTTGGAAAGAAAAAGGGTGTCTTTTACTAAGACGGTCATGTGCCACATAATGACATTTCGATTAACTATGGAGTGCACATACAATGGTGATCCCATAAGATTATAATGAAGCTAAAAAAATTCCTATCACCTAGTGACACAGTAGCCTTTGCGACGTTGTAGTGAAACACATTACTCACATGTTTGTGCTGATACATCTGTAAGCAAACCTACTACCCTTACTTTTCATTGTCATTTTAGAGTATACTCCTTCTACTTATTTAAAAAAAAAAAAAAGTCAACTGTAAAGCTGCCTCAGGCAGGTCCTTCAAATGGCATTCCAGAAGAAGGCATTGCGATCCTAGGAGATGATAGCTCCATGCGTCTTACTGCCCCTGGAGACCTCCCAGTGGGTAAGAGGTAGAGGTAAAAGACAGTGATATTGATGATTCTGACTCTACAGGCCTAGACAAATGCGCGTCCTTGTGTCTTACTTTTAAACAAAATTTTGAAAGGATAAAAACATTTTTAATTTAAAAATGGAAAAAAGCTTATAGAATGAGGATATAAAGAAAATATTTTTGTACAGATGTACTATGTGTTTGTGTTTTAAGTATTATTACAAAAAAGTCTGAAAGTTGAAAAAATTAAAGAGTTTATAAAGTTAAAAAGTTGCAATAAATTAAGATTAGTTTATTATGGAAGAAAGAAAAATATTTTTATAGACTTAGTGTAGCCTAAGTGTACAGTGGCCGTAAAGTCTCTAGTAGTGCACAGTAGTGTCCTAGGCCTTCAAATTCACTCACCACTCACTCACTGACTCATCCAGGGCAACTTCCAGCCCTGCAAGCTCCATTCATGGTACATGCTCCAGTACAATCACATGCTGTACAGGTTTATAGACTAGGAGCAATAGGCTATACCATCTAGCCTAGGTGTGGTGTAGTAGGCTACACCACCTAGGTTTGTGTAAGCACACTCTATGATGTTCACACAACAATGAAATCGCCTAATGAGGATGCATTTCTCAGAAGGTATCCCCGTCATTACGTCACACATGTCTATACTTGCATCAGGACAGTAAGCATAGGCTGGGATTGGCACACGAAAACCAGGATGCCTGGTGATCCTAACACCCCACTTTCTTAAGGGTGTTTGTGAAGATTAAGTAACATAATGGGTTCGCAGGATGTGATTAAGAGGTAACCCTATATAATTTATACCAGGCTAAAAAGCAAAAAGTCATAGCTCTTGTCGATGATGCCTGTCTACTCCATTGGGCCTTGCTTTCAAAATCCTTTTGTTTACAAATATATGCAGGACTGGCAGCTTGCTACATCTGGTATGATAAACTGGTGTGCATTTACACAGACACAGCCCTCCGTCTCACCTGGTGGCACTACCACAGAGGGGCAGCTTTCCCTTTGAACCCAGCCAGGAAGGTGGCAGCACACGGCCAATTTATCATTTGCTCTGCATGCAAGGCACTGGCCATATAGTGAGGTTTTCAGACGTGTGACAGGCTCAGCATAGACACATTGCTCTCAAGCGGTGGAACCTTCTCAAGAGAAGTAAATGAAGCCCAAGTACATCCATATATCCGACAGCAGACAGGTGCCTACGCTTCCACATTTCACCTTCGCAGGAAGCAACAGCATTACAATAATATAAGCTCCTATTTACTTTACTGTGAGCTAAGTACTTCACTAGGCTCTCTGTGTTTTTCTGACACCAAATACATCGTTCCAACACAAAAATTCTCATATTCTGTGACACCAGTAAGGTGTCCAACAATTCAATTAAATTCTGACACTATTCCAAGTTAGCACAGACCCCATAGGTTAAGGACTCTGTCCTACAAAACTGCGCCCACTGCAGATGCTGGCCGGAAATGGGGTCCCCAGACTACCTTCACTTTGGCCCAGCAGACAACAAGTTCAGGGGTTCCCAGAATCACTCTTTAGGTTTGATAACTTACTAGAACAACTCACAGAACTCAGGACGGTGCCATGTTTACTGTTACAGTGTATTATAAAGGATACAAATGAACAGCCAGATAGTGAGGTCTGGGAGTGTTCCAGACGCAGGTTCTTTTGTTCCCATGGAGTTGGGATGAGCTACCCTCCCAGCACACGGATGTGTTCACTAACTTGGAAGCACCCTCAAACCTCAAAAGCCTCTCCACTTCAAAACCTGCTTGGCACACGGTCTTCCCCACCTAAGTCAAGGGCTACATTCTCCTACTTGGTGCAGCCCAGAAATCATTAAGTCTTTCTTTCATCTCTTTTTCTTTCATATTACCAATTCATCAGTTATCCCAATGGCTCTACTTTTTAGATATAGAGAGCCATTGGCGAGGCATGGTGGCTCATTCCTGTAATCCCAGAAGTTTGGGAGGCCAAGACAGGAAGATGGCTTGAGCTCAGGAATTTCAGACCAGCCTGGACAACACAGCAAAACCTCCTCTCTACTAAAAAAAAAAAAAAAAAAAAAAAAAAAAAAAAAAAGATAGCCTGGCATGGAGGTGCATGCCTGTGGTCCCAGCCATTTGGGAGGTTGAGGTGAGGGGATCGCTTGCACCCAGGAGATAGAGGCTGCAGTGAGCTATGATCATGCCACTCCTCTCCAGCCTGGGTGACAGAGTGAGACCTTGTCTCAAACAAAAACAAAACAGTATTGAAGATATAGAGAGGCAATTACTCCCTGCTCCCTATCACTACCAGGGTGGTCCATTCCTCATCATCTCCCAACTGAATCTTTGCAACAGCCCCCAACTGACCTCCCTGCATCTACCCGTTGTCTCCATCATTCTTTTCACAGCACAGCAGCCAGAGCAATCTAGCGAAAGCATGGGGCAGAACTCACCCTCAGTAGCCCCTATCTTACTTGGGGTCAAAGCCGATGGCCTCATGATTCCCCTTTGCCCATCTCATCTCATCCCACACCCCCGCTCACCCCTCTGCATAACACTGCCCTCCCTGAGCTTCCTAAAACACACCAGGCCACATTTGCCTTGAGGCCTCTGCATCCTCTGTTCCTCTGCTTGGAAGGCTCTTCCCCAGATATTCCTGTGGCTTCCTCCCCACCTCCTTTAGTTCTCTGACCTCCCATTAAAAATAGCAACACTTTCTATCCTGTCCCCATCCCATCCCAGCACTCCCTAACCCCCCTTCTCTGGCTTATTCTGCTCATTAGACTTACTGCCATCTAGCATATATTCTTATTTGTTTATTGTTTAATGTAAAGTTCAAAGAAATAAGAATTGTTTGAGTCTCTGCTTTATCCTTTGTGACCAGATCAGTGTCTGTCTTGTAGAGGCACTTAATAAATATTTGTTAAAAAAAAAAAAAGGAAGAAAGTAGGGAAGGAAAGGGAAGAAGGAAGTGGAAGGAGTAAGAAAGAGATCTTATCAAGGAAATGTTGTAACCAACCATGTATCTGGGAGAGAGGAGAGGGATACCCCAGCTTGAATCCAAACTTTGACCACGTCTGGTATGTCTGGCCAACTGCTGCCAGATGTTGAGGTAGGACAGCCAGAAGTCCAAGGGAATGACAGGGTGAGAAACCTCCTGGGAAGAGGACATTCCAACAGGAATCAGGCATATGGTTGGACCCAGACTCAGAGTCTAGTGGTCAGAGTGGCAGGTTGTGCCCAAATGAAGCAGGCTGTCTCCCACTCTGACGTGTCCCAAGTTTAGCCCCATGGACTCACAGCTTAGCACCCTGGAGAGGGAGAAAACTGAAAGATCTGATTCACTCTTTGGAGCATAAGCATTATGAGACTGGACCCCACATGGGTGCCAAGTTCAGTGTAAAAAGATATTATGCTAGATTTTGTGTTTGTGCAGCTTTCTCCACACTTCGCAAAAGCATGGCTGAAACCCAGTTTGGCAACTGAGGAAGCACTCAGGCCTGGCTGCAGAGGAAGAGAGAGAGATGATGGCAGAAATGGCAACTGGGCCCATCAGGGGACTCAGTCTCTTATGGACATATTAGTAACCACAGCAGAAGATAAAAGAAAGAGAAAGGCCAAGCGCAGTGGCTCACACCTATAATCCCAGTAATTTGGGAGGCCAAGGTGGGCAGATTACAAGGTCAGGAGATAGAGACCATCCTGGCTAACACAATGAAACCCTGTCTCTACTAAAAATACAAAAAATTAGCCAGGCGTGGTAGCACGTGCCTGTAGTCCCAGCTACTTGGGAGGCTGAGGCAGGAGAATGGCTTGATCCCAGGAGGCAGAGTTTGCAGTGAGCCGAGATCGCACCACTGCACTCCGGCCTGGGCTAAAGAGTGAGACTCCATTTCAAAAAAAAAAGAATGAAAGAGAAAATTCTATGACATCCCAGCTACTAAAGTGATAGATTATTTTTTCATGAGCTCATGAAAATTCCCTGCCAAGACAGCAAAATGTGTGGGGTGATTTTTAAGGAATAGGGCAGTATGAGCAAGAAGAGACCAACGCCAGCAGGAATGACACTTAGGACTCATTGGAACGCACCAGCTGATGGCTAAGATAAAATCCAATCCTAGATTTGATTTCAGAAGAGCAACTTTTGGTGCATTCTCTTTTTATTTATATAAAATTTAAGAGCCCAGAGAAAGGTGATTAATTAAATTGTTGGTTTTTGCAAAATCAGGCTCTCCAGAAACATGCCTTATTATATGCAGGTGATTGGTTTATATGTAGATACAGCCTCTAAGCATAGGATTTGAAGGGCCAATTACAATATGACCACAAGTTGACTTCTTTAGTTAATTCCTAGTGTTTCTATGGAAGTCTTCATTCAGGTAAATCTATCCATTTTAAGATTGTAACCCCTAATAAAGAATAACAAAAATGCTGCTCTAGACGAAGCAATAGAACAATGAGAGGTTCATTTGTATCTCTCCTGACATCCAAAAGTGAACAGCAGACTGAAAATTCTGCCTGTGGTGACACATCAATTAGGGACATAAAGAGCTGCTTATTTAATAGAATCAATTAGGAGTCTCAACATCAAAAGGGCATCAAAAGA
The DNA here is from genome assembly GCF_009828535.3 of Hylobates moloch. Lineage (NCBI taxonomy): Eukaryota > Metazoa > Chordata > Mammalia > Primates > Hylobatidae > Hylobates > Hylobates moloch. Next base: position 25,533,059 of record NW_026652279.1, read on the forward strand.
AAATAAATAAGTCACGTAGGGAAATACATGAGCACTGTGGATGCAAACTCTGTTTATGTTTTTTCAGGTTTAATTTTATCTTGACTTAGCAGCCACCATCATTAAGCAAACATTTTTAAGTTCAATTGCCTCTTGAGTGAAGCCAGCTACTATCATTAGGCAAACATTAGGTTTGGGACATGTATCAATACAAAAATTATTTGCTGTATTGATTGCCACACTAGTGTAGAACAAATTCTGGGCCAGCTTGAGTACATCAGAGTCAGCCTGTTTTATCCTCAACTCACCACTTCCCCCACTCAACTCCAAAGCTCCTGTAGATCAGAGAAAATTTTCCATTCCCACTGGTTTCTCTCCTTCTCCCCAATGCCTGTTATGACAGAAATGGGGGAGCTTGCTTCCGTTTTCTTCTTTTCCCTTAAGATTCAGTCAGAAGAGAGGGACTCCAACTCTAATTGGTTCAATGATCTTTCCTTAGGGGACACATTTAACAAATCAAGCGCTCTTTGAGCTAGGTCATGTGTTGACCAATATAAAATTATAATTGTTTCTTGGACTATTTCTAGCTCAAACACTCTCAGTATCTGAACTGTAATCATCTGTTGCCTTTTCACTACTCTTCTAAAATTATCCTAGCACTACTCTCTATCAGGAAATTCATGCACAGACGCTGACATCTGCTTTGTGTTTTCCATTCCAGTCCCAAGTCACAGATTCACAATGAGGACATAAGCAATCTCCTGTACACTTACTTTAACGTCCATCCTAATGCTTATGGCAAGCAATGGATAGAGTGGATTTTATTCAGGGCAGACTTTCTTAGTTATGGGTGTGAATCCCAAGTAAAACTCTCCAAAACTGTTGGCTGACATTCATGTGGCAGGGAGACCAGATCCAAGATATTGGGTTGTGAAAGTCAAGCCCCAGCCTTTTATGGGAAATTTTTATTAATGTTTTAAGGATCTTTTGCAAATTGAAGATGGCCATAAATTTATTTTAACACTTGTTCCTTCAAGAGAGGAGATTTATTTTTTCAGCTCTTGAAGAAAGAGGACTGGCCTCTTTGACCAGTAAATAGGGCAGAAGTGATGATATGCCAGCCCTGGGCCTGGGCTTTTAGAAGACCGGCAGCTTCTATCTTGGTCTCTTGGAAGCCAATACCCAAGTGAGAACTGCAAAAACTCCAAGACTGTCCTGCTGCGAAAAGCCCAAGCCATGTGAGAAAACTCCGAGAAGAAAGAGACCGAGAAGCATCAGGGTGTCCGACATGTAAAGGAAGACCCATCTTGAAAGCAAATCCTCCACCCTCAGCTGCCCTCATGAATGCTAAGTGAACCAAAACAAACCCACTCAGCTGAACTCTTCACAAATTCCTAATGCCAACAAAATTGTCAGCAATATAGACAGGCTGTGTAAAACTATTGAGTTTGGGAATCATCTGTTGTGAAGCTCTAGATGTTTGGAGTATGACTGACCTATGAGAGGTTCTTTTCTTGCACATGACAAGTTTGATCCCACATCAGGGCCTTTCCATGTGCTTTTCCCTGGGCTCTTCTCCTAGGTGTTTGCCTGCCTAGATCCTTCTAATCATTCAGGTTGAGGATCAAACCCCTCTAGCTTGGAAAGGCCTTCTCTGACCACCCTATGTAAAGTTGGCGCATGTGAACACATGCCCTTAAGCCACCCTTTGGAAATTTCATTACTTGTTCACGTGTTTACTAGTTGATAATGAAAGGAAACACAGCTTTGCCTTCTCTGTGTGTGGCCTTATTTCAATCACCCAGAACACTGCATGGTGCACACAGGATATTCAGGAAATATTTGTTGGCCAAATTCATAGATAAATAATATATTTATCAAACACAAGGGAAAAAAAGGAAATATAAGCCTAAGTTGCCAGAATATTTGAGGAAACAAAATAGAACTCTGTCTTAGTCTGTTTGTGTTGCTATAAAGGAATATATGAGGCTGGGTAATGTGGAGAAAAAAAGGTTTATTTGGCTCATGATTCTGATGGCTGGAAAGTTCAAGATTGGGCTTCTGCATCTGGTGAGGGCCTCAGGATGCCTCCATTCAGGGCAGAAGGGGAAGGGGAGCTGGTGTGTGCGGAGATCACATGGGCAGAGGGACAGCAAAAGAAAAAGGAGGCGCAAGGCTCTTTTTAACAACCTGCTTTTCAGGGAACCCATAGAACAAGAACTCACTACCACGAGGACAGCTCCTAGCCATCCATGAGGGATCCACCCCCATGACCAAACCCTTCCCACCAAGCCCCACCTCCAACGCTGGGGCACAAATTTCATCATGAGGGTTGGGAGGAAGAACATTCAAACTATAGCAATCTCCGAAAGGAAAAAGTTATAAATTGTGATAAGATTATGTTGTAATAAAGCAAATAAAAGCTTTTATCCCTCATTTACCTGGTTCTTGAGGTTCTTAAGTTTCCAAACTAAGAATCTAAAGGAATGTTTTAAAATTTTCCTTCCTGATTCTCCAGAGTAAAGACCCCAGACATTAAAATATCATTTACAACAGACATTACTCTATTATACAGCAATGCTTCTCGCTTAAATGCAACCCATTTTTCTCACCTCAAGACTCAAATTTAAGGTGCTAATTTGTTAAGCTAAAACCCTGAAATCAAAACTATTACCACAGTGTCACCTTGTGGCTAATGCTGATTCTGCACTTTTTTATTTTTTAGTTTTTTTGAGACAGGGTCTCACTCTGTCATCCAGGCTGGAGTGCAGTGGCTCAATCATAGCTCATTGCATCCTTGAACTCTGGGTTCAAGCAATCCTCTTACCTCAGCCTCCTGAGTAGCTGGGACTACAGGCACATACACCACACCTGGATAATTTACTTTTCTGTTTTTGTTTTCTTTTTTTTTCTTTTCTTTTCTTTTCTTTTTTTTTGAGACAGAGTTTCACTCTTGTTACCCAGGCTGGAATGCAAGCAATCTCGGCTCACCGCAACCTCCACCTCCCAAGTTCAAGCAATTCTCCTGCCTCAGCCTCCCGAGTAGCTGGGATTACAGGCATGCGCCACCATGCCCGTCTGATTTTTTTTTTTTTTTTTTTTTTTTAAGTAGAGACGAGGTTTCTCCATGTTGGTCAGGCTGGTCTTGAATTCCCAACCTCAGATGATCCGCCTACCTTGGCCTCCCAAAGTGTTGGGATTACAGGCATGAGCCACCGCGCCTGGCCTTGTTTTCTTTTTTTATAGATCAGGGTCTCAAACTCCTGGCCTCAAGCAATCCTCTTGCCTCTGCCTCCCAACATGCTTGGATTATAGGCGTGAGCCACTGCACTGAGCAACATATTTTTCTTTTAAAACCAATTGGGAATGAAGAAAGTGTATCTTCCACACCAGGTTATATAAAGTGTTTGGTGTACATGATCTTATGTGAGATGTAGTGATTCTGAGGTAGGTAATGTCATCCCTATGTTATGGAGACTAGGAGAGAGAAAAGGACTGTGACAAATACGACAAATACTTACTGATACCCAATGTGTGCTGTGTTATGCAAGGCCGTTTGAATAGCTTCTATCTCTTAATACTTGAAATTATACTGGGATTTTGATACTATCCTCTTTTTGTACATAAGCACATTTGTGCATGATGATGTTACGTGTCTTGTGATACATCTAGCAAATGAAGATTGGTCCCAGGAATACTGACCTCTGGAGCTGTTTTTAATCTATGGTATAGCATTGCCTCTCCAACAAAGTAAGTTTGACAAGCCTGTCAATTTGAGAGACAAAACTCAAACCCCAGACTTCTGGCTCTAATGTTCATTCATTAAACAAACACTTATTAAGCTCTGATATGGTTTGGATCTATGTTCCCACCAAATCTCACCTCAAACTGTAATCCCTAATGTTGAAGGTGGGGCCTGGTGGGAGCTAACTGGGTCATGACGGTGAATTTCACATGAATGGTTTATCACCACCCCCTTGGAACTGTCCTCACGTTAGTGAGTTCTCGCAAGATCTGTTTATTTAAAAGTGTGTGGCACCTCCCCCCTCTTTTGCTCCTTCTCCAGCCATGTGATGTGGCTGCTCCCCCTTTGCCTTCCACTATGATTGTAAGTTTCCTGAGGCCTCCCCAGAAGTGAAGCAGATGCCAGCATTGTGCTTCCTGTACAGCCTGAAGAACCACGAGCCAATTAAACTTCTTTTCTTTATAAGTTACTCAGTCTCTGGCATTTCTTTATAGCAATGCAAGAACGGACTGATACAAGCTCCTACTGCATGCAGAGACTGTGCTAGATACTAAGGATATGCCAGCAAACTATGTCTATCATTATGTTCTTTCTATAGCCTTAGAAAACCAAGTATCATCCATTTCTTTCAAAGTTTGGCCCACACATCAAAATCCAGTAGGCTCTAGGAAATTCTGGATGATGTGTTCATTCATTCACTCATTCTTTCAATAGTCATTAAAAACCTGGAAAAAAGGCTACTGTGGGCAAAAGCAGAGGTGGTTCCTGGCATCATAGAAATTATATCCTTGTCGAGGAGAAAGACATTAATCAAATAATCACAATAAAATGCAAAATTCCCATATGGTCAACACAATACAACTCTCCTAATTAAATGCTGTTATGTACCACACAAAAGCATGTGATTGAGAGAGTTGACCAGTTCAGGAAGTCAGCGCACACTCCCCTGAGGAAGTGATGATGGGCCAATAGGACAAGTAGGAGTTATGAAGGAAAAGGGGGAAGGAAAGAATTCCGGGAAGAGGGTTCTGAGGTGCAAAGGCCCTGAGACGCTTGTGAGAGACGATATGTGTATGATCCTAAAACTAAAATCCTTTCCCGGGGCTTCTGCCTTACATTAGAAAATGGAAATACATTCTCAGTACTTCAGCTGCTGCTCCAATGTGCTCAGAATCTTTAGGAAGCTAAAAAGTTGGAACAACTCCTAAAAGTCCACTTTGTGACCATGAACTATTAAAAAGAGCCTCAAATATGTGTGGTAGTTTTACTTTCTAAAGTACTTTTCCATTCACCTTATTTTGACTCTCTCCTGCAAGCCACATGGGCTAGGTGAGGTGTATGCTTATTCTCGCACGTCAGAAAGAGGCACCCCAGAAAGGCTGGGTGACTTGTCTACATTAGTGCATTAGTATGTGGCCCAAGCAAACCTTCATTCCATCCCAATCTAATTATCTATCCACCAGTCTTCCTCACAATGTAATTTAGCCCCTGGTTACTGCTAACTTACCATACTGCAATCAGCAACTAACCATTTGGTACCTAAGTTAAAAATAAATCTAATGTTCATATTATTCATGCTATTAGCCTTCTGTGCGACAGTTTTGTTGTATGATTTTATCAGCAGGAAATACGTTGGTTAATACTTTGGTCTTAAAAACAGATAAATGTATTTTCTTGGCTATCATATCAACACTCAACTGAGGGACTTAATCAACAGCTGATCAATTCAAACTAGTTTAATTAATTTTTTCCACTGAATTGCTCTACTCTAATGACTTTTTATCAAAGTGATCAGTTATGTGAGAATTGGGAAGACAGAACAGGATAATTCAATTAACTTTAAATTTCATGAGAGGGTGGGATTGGGGTGAGTTGAGTAAAAACTGTCATTTGCTATTTTCTGTAGATAAAATTTAAACTAGAGAAAATTGCGTTCTCCAAAACAGTTGCCAGAAAAAAAAGCAAACCCTGTCTTTCATTCATGTATGCATGCATGCAATCATGAATTCGTTCAATCAGTCAGTTAACATTAATTTTGGATCTACTAAGTGCCAGATTTGTGCCAAGTGGAATGCTACGGAAATGATTCAGAGGAATATATAGTACAAACCTGTGCCAATTACCAATGTATTGCCTTCCAGCTAGCTATAGATCCATCTTTCATTGCCTGCTCTGTGAAAAGTTCTTTGAAGATGACATCGTGCTATACTTTGTCAGTAGAGAATGCTGGAGAGACACTGCAGGAAGAAGGGGAGTCTCTGTTCTGGTGCTCTTCTGTTGGCTTCTGGCTCCTACCAAGAGCTGTTACCAGCAACATGTTAGGAGAGAATATTGGTGCTCATCCTCATGGAGTTTCAGCAACATCCCCAGGGATGGGTTTCCTGTGAGTCTTGCAGGCCCCCTAGCAATCTGCTCCCAGCCTCAGTCCACCTGCACTTATGACGGGTGTATCTTGCTTGCTGGTCTCTTCCTCCATTTTCTACTCACCCATGCTCAGAGGACTACTTCCTGCTTGTAACTGCATTCCAGCTCTGGTCAGGGTAACCCAGAGAACCACTCCACACAGTGGACCGTAGCCACACCTTCAGCAAGTTCTGAATCCCAGCTTTGAGGGAGGGACTCTTTCCAAGTGGATCTTCCTTTAGGATTCTTCTTCAGTCCTAGGATACTCTGCAGCATTCTCTTTATATCATTATAGATCATCTCTGATTTAGTTAATAATCAGAGATTTAGCAGTGTTTCTCAACTGAGGTGCATTTCACAGATGAGAGGTCTTTGGTAATGACTGGAGACACTGTTGGTCGTCACCACTGGAGTAGGGGTAGGAGGTAGGTTGCTACTGGCATCTAGTGGGTAGAGGCCAGAAATGCTGTTGAACATCCAAAAATGCACAGCACAGTGCCCAGAATACAGAATCCTTCAGCCTCACATGTTAGTGGGTCTGAGGTTACGAAACTCTATGGCAAATGGTTCTCGTTCGAGTTACTGTGTGGTTTCTTCCTCCTGATTGGACCCTGACTGATGTGGAGGGTGAGAAGGAAATGAAGGCAGATAAATTGTTCCCTGGTAAGTTTTATCATGAGGTTTTTGTCTTAGCCATGCTGCCTTGTCTACACAACCCTGCTTTCATCGATTTGACCTGATGTTGCTGATCGAGTCAGGAAAAACATGAGTGCTGGAGGTTGAGAGGAGAAGACCAGAGAGGTTTTTGTTTTATGGTTTTTGTTTTCCTTAGCTTGGCATGAATTTTCCTAATTGTTGAACAGGGAACACAGTTTTCACGTGCTCCAACATCTATTTTCAGCTGAAAACAGATGGTAGGAAGGGTGGGTAAGGACACCATGAGATTGCAGCTTATGCGCTCACTAATAAAGAGAATATAAACATGAAATACAAGAAAATAAATTCAAGAAATATTAAAGTAATTCAAAATGACCTCCTATTAGAATGAAGAAGGCCTGGCCAGGCGCACTGGCTCAAGCCTGTAATCCCAGCGCCTTGGGAGGCCGAGGTGGTCAGATCACCTGAGGTCAGGAGTTCAAGACCAGCCTGGCCAACATGGTGAAACCCCATCTCTACTAAAAATATCAAAAATTAGCCGGGCATAGTGGTGGGCACCTGTAATCCCAGCTACTCAGGAGACTGAGACAGGAGAATTGCTTCAACCCAGGAGGCAGAGGTTGCTGTGAGCCAAGATTGCACCACTGCACTCCAGCCTGGGCAACAAGAGCAAAACTCCGTCTCAAAAAAAAAAAAAAAAAAAAGAATGAAGAAGGCCTTGAGAGACTGCCAACCCAATTGTACCCAAAGCAGGAGGAAAATCTATGTCATCTGGAGATTTTTTTAAAAGATACAGCTTCTGGGGTTCTAGCCCATGATTATTAAATATTATTTATAGAGGCAATAGAGTTCAGCTCCGTTATTTTATCCAGGGCCACTGCTAGCCCATAAGGTGCCTTTGTGAAAATTACAAAAGGCACTCCTCCCTCTGGGCCAGGAACGTGACATGGCAGGTGGAGAATTTGGGTTTTAGTTTTTTCCTACCTCCCCTAGCCAAATTTCGTTGTGCAGTGTACAGCCTGCACAACTATACATGGGAGCCCTGCTATGCACAATGAGGAAAATGAGTCCCACAGCACTTTCTTTCTTTTTATAATTTGCTCTCTTGCCCATTCATTCACAAATTCATTTACTCAACCATCATTCATTGAAGACTTGATATATGCAAGATCTGTTATTGTAAGATGAATAAAACTGCCCCTTCCCCTCAGGGAATACAAAGTCTAGGTAGAAAATAACTTTAACCAAATGTTTTTGCTTTTTCACTAAATGTTTTTGCTTCGTTTCATCTGATCTTCCAACAATGTGGAGAAGTAGGAAGTATAATTATTATCCTTATTATACAAGTGAAGAAGCAGAGAGTCTGAGACATGTCCGAAGTCACACATCTGGCCAGTCCCAAATTGGAACCAGAAGACAGGGCTCTCCAATCCCTGTGCAGTACCTGTTCCTCTACAGAACATCACCCTCTGTAAGAAGCCACAGTTCGGTGCCACTGGACCCCAGCCTCACATATACCCTATACTCCAATGTGGGCTGTCAAAAGTGATTTTCTTACCTATTTTCACATAATTGAGTTATTCCTGATTAGTGATACCTATGAGCTCAGCACCAGTAAATACTGATATCATCTCAGTGCCAATGACTGCATTTGAGAATGAATAAGAAATTGCAGAGAAGGGTGAAAAGACATCAAAGTAGCATGTGTTTATCCTTTTCACAAAACATGTACCAAGTGTTAATCTCTTCACACTTAAATTTTTTTCTTCATAGCTCTAATCACTAGATGACGCTAATGCTTAACCATGGATTTGTTTCCCACTAAAATGTCAGCTCTTTGAAGGTTGGGATTTGTCTGTCATGTTCAATTTCTGACTCCCAGAATGAGAACAATGTTTGGCTCAGTAAACACTCACCAAATAAATGAATGAACAAATTAGTAAATTTTATAGAGCTCATGGAAGTCAGCCAACCAAACCTATTTTCTGCCTCTAACAGAACAGCCAAAAGCAATGTGGTTTTATAAATTTCAACAAAAAGCTCATAAAAAAAAATCCCTTGTTTTATAATGCAAACCTTATTTGTCAGAAAACTTGAGTATTCCCTTCCTAAACCTGTAGTTTCATAGTTAAGAATTTTTTTTTTTTTGGCTATATTGTCAGTAAAAAGATTTTTGTTATTGCAGCACTAGCCAGTTTACGGTTTGTTTCCTTTTATGCTGACAAGTCACACTAAAAAAATCTATCACATAATTTTGTACCACTCCAGTGGTCTAGAATAAATTGTCCAAATGTGGACAGTATGACCACCATTCTTGTGATGCATCACAATGTCACAAAATATTAGGGACAGGGGAAATCTTAAATATGAAAGGAACTGCAGACCAGATTGGTTAAGGGAATCACTGAATATCACTTGGCAAGTGGTGTCAGGACTGGGACTGAACTCCAGCTCTCACTGATGGTGGAGAAACTCCAGCTCTTGTTGAGGTGTTCACAAACAATCACAGCATTATGCATCTGTGGCACAAAGCTGTGAAAATGCACTCTCTGGGAATCACCAAGAAGGAAAAAGGTGTCTCTAATTTACCTGTCCTAACTTCCGCCTCTAGACTCACCACCCAATTCTGGGATGAATGGGCATGACTTAAAGCTAAGTATATCAGGTAGATTTTGTTGCATAACAAACTACCCCTGAACTTAATGGATGAAAACAATAACCATTTCTTTAGTGCATGGTTCTAAGAATTGGCAACTTGGGCTGCGCTCAGCTGGAAGATTCTTCTGGTCTCAATTCACTTAAGCGTCAGCTGTCAGCTATTGGTTTAGCTAGGAAGCTGTTTCTGGGGATTGGCTGGTGGTTTTAACTAGCATGATAGAACAAGCTGGGTCATGTGTCTATTATCATCTGGAAAGCTAGCCAGTAAGATTGATCTCTATGTAGTTCCTTGAGCTTCAGTTTTCTTATCTGCAAAATGAATATATGTAATAAATTGTTGGAAGGATGTCATAAAATATAGAGCATGCCCAGCACAGCACTTAAAACAGTCACCATTGGCATCTTTACAAACCTTTTTAATAATTTCAACTGATCCCAGGTAACATGTTTAATATTTCCACTTTTCACTCACAGACAAGCCCTCCTCTCTCAACAATGACTCTGTGGCTCTCTAACCCACTTCCTTTTCCCTTTCATTCTAAAAACAAGCCATGTTTGGTCACCAAATAGAAACCAAGCATCACACCCAATCTATTTCAAGTCTGGTAGTATCCAGCCCAGCCTTGGGCAAGAGTGGAGTGGAAGGGAAGTGGTAAACCGAGCATCACACCCAATCTATTGAAAGTCTGGTAGTATCCAGTCCAGCCTTGGGAAAGAGTGGAGTGGAAGGGAAGTGCTGAGACCCATGGGGCCAGGTCTCAGGAATAGGCGGCCAAGGACCAGCTCTAGGAGTCACTGGGAGGCATCTTGGCCCAGGCTAGGAGGCATCTGGAAAGGGGTACACCAATGAGAAAACAGATGCACTGACCTGGAAAAAGACATTCTCTGGAAGAGTCTCAGGCTGATTTGACTTCTTAATTTTGCCAGAAGCATCTCGCCAGCCTGCAGCAGTTTTCAAGGCCTTGTAGGAAGGTCTAAGCATTCTTTTGCTCAAAAGGACATCTGCCAATTTTCTCAAGATTGCCAGTGCGGATATTCATTTATTGTAGCTCTAATTTATATTTTCTAGCCTTGAGTATGAGATGATTCTTCCTTGCAAGCCTGCACCAATCAGCTCCTTGAGCCCCTTCTCTAAGTAGCTGGGGCCAAAAACCACCCAGAGGAAGGCTCATCCTGAAGGACCTATCCTCATAAACACATCAAGGGCCCTCTGCCCAGTGAAGAGCAGCTTTTCACAAGAACTAAATGAAGGTGCTACTTTTTTTTTTCAAATTAGAACATTCTTATTAACAAAAAGGACTCTCTATGTTTTATTTTCACTCAGTTGTGAATTTGTTCTAGCTAACTAAAAAATAAAATGAGGTACAATGGGTCATAAGAGGTAATATACCTTCCCCCTTCCCAGTCTAGTAACACCTAATTATTCCATTGGAATTGAAGTGATAGCTTTTGCACTCAAGTTGATGAGACCACAAACACCAGCATAAGCTAACATAAGGCATCAATGTCTCTGCAATTTCATGGCTATTTACAAGGGATAATTAAGTATTTTAACAAGCACATTGTGCTTTCCCTGTGCAAGTCATTGCTCTGAATGCTTTACAAGCACTAATTCTTGGAATCTTTTTTTTTTTTTTTTTTTTTTTTTTTTTTGAGACGGAGTCTCGCTCTGTCACCCAGGCTGGAGTGCAGTGGCGCAATCTCGGCTCACTGCAAGCTCCGCCTCCCGGGTTCACGCCATTCTCCTGCCTCAGCCTCTCTGAGTAGCTGGGACTACAGGGGCCCACCACCACGCCTGGCTAATTTTTTGTATTTCTAGTAGAGACGGGGTTTCATCGTGATCTCGATCTCCTGACCTCATGATCCGCCCGCCTCGGCCTCCCAAAGTGCTGCGATTACAAGCGTGAGCCACCGCGCCCGGCCAATTCTTGGAATCTTTGCAGTAGTTATGAGACAAGTATCAGCCACATTTTGCAGATGAAGCAAACGAAGCACAGAAAAATGGAGTTACTTGCCCAAGGTCATACAGTCAGTCAGTGGCAAAACAGGATTTGGTGTAGGCTGGCTGGCTCTAGTGTCTGTGTGCATAGCCACTACACTATGCTGCAAACATCCTGACTAGAACTTTCCACCACACCTGGGAAAACATGACCACCACCAGGACTATAGTGGAATTCACAATCTCAAAACATCAAGCTTGAGCAACTTCTGATGGCCACTCTGAGATACAGCACCACCTCCAAGTCAGTCAGCCCTGACACTTGGCGAGCCAGACCAGTTCTGTTCTTGATCTTGGCTCAGTCAACTCACCTCACTAACCCTCAGCCTTGGCTGCTGTGAGGATTCAAAGGGATACCACTTTCAAAGCATTTAGGGCAGACCCTGGCTCATCTTAAGAGTCTTATAAATATCAGTCACTGTTATCATGATCGTTTTGCAGATGAGAACATAGAGATGGAAAGAAGCAAATGACCCCCTCAATGCAAAGCCACACTGCTTGTGCATAAGGGGTGTGACTGGAGACTCAGGACCATGCGTCTCAGCTGCCCTGAGCAAATTCAACTACAGCAGGTGTGGATTCATTTTGTCACATCCCCTTCTCTGCCCTGCTAGCTTGGATATCCACTCATTTCAAGGGCACACCGGGACTCCTGGCCCCACAGGAACCCCAAAACCCATCAGAAAGGAAAGGGTTTGGAATTCCATCCTCGCCCCACAAGGGCCACTCCTGTAAAATCAGACAGGTTCCAATCACCTCTCATGAACCAGTGTGTTGAGTCAATGTTTATTTCAAGGCAGAGCCCCAGTTGCTCTGATGGTTGGAAAAAGCAAATGTGATCCAACATGGGAGAGATGGCCACGAAGACAAACAAACAGCCAGCAATCAATATAATTAATCTGTCCAAAAGCCAGGCACCAAACTCAAGTGGGTTTGCTGCCCGTTTGAAGCATTTATCTTAAAGGCTGAGATGTGTGGAGTCTGCTGAGAGAACAAGTTTGCATTTCAAAGATGCCTTGAGGAGAAGTGGTACCCCAGCCTGCAAACAAGGCCTTTGAAGGTTTGTAATTCCTCAGCATCTAGCCAAACAATCACTCCATAAGGCAACTGTCAGGCCTCTGAGCCCAAGCCAAGCCATCGCATCCCCTGTGACTTGCACGCATACATCCAGATGGCCTGAAGTAACTGAAGATCCACAAAAGAAGTAAAAATAGCCTTAACTGATGACATTCCACCATTGTGATTTGTTTCTGCCCCACCCTAACTGATCAATGTACTTTGTAATCTCCCCCACCCTTAAGAAGGTTCTTTGTAATTCTCCCTACCCTTAAGAATGTACTTTTCGAGATCCCCCCCCGCCCCCCAAATATTGCTCTTAATTTCACCGCCTATCCCAAAACCTATAAGAACTAATGATAATCCACCACCCTTTGCTGACTCTCTTTTCGGACTCAGCCCACCTGCACCCAGGTGAAATAAACAGCCACGTTGCTCACACAAAGCCTGTTTGGTGGTCTCTTCACACAGACGTGCATGAAATTTGGTGCCGTGACTTGGATTGGGGGACCTCCCTTGGGAGATCAATCCCCTGTCCTCCTGCTGTTTCTTCCATGAGAAAGATCCACCTACCACCTCAGGTCCTCAGACTGACCAGCCCAAGAAACATGTCACCAATTTCAAATCGGCAAGCGGCCTCTTTTTACCCTCTTCTCCAACTTCCCTCACTATCTCTCAACCTCTTTGTCCTTTCAATCTTGGCACCACACTTCAATCTCTCCCTTCTCTTAATTTCAATTCCTTTCATTTTCTGGTAGAGACAAAAGACACATGTTTTATCCATGGACCCAAAATTCTGGCGCCGGTCACAGACTGGGAAGGCAGCCTTCCCTTGGTGTTTAATCATTGCAGGGATGCCTCTCTCATTATTCACCCACGTTTCAAAGGTGTCAGACCATGCAGGGATGCCTGCCTTGGTCCTTCACCCTTAGTGGCAAGTGCTGCTTTTCTGGGGGAGGGGCAAGTATCCCAATCCCTTCTGTGTCTCTACCCCTTCTCTGCTTTTCTGGTGGAGGGGCAAATACCCCCCAACCCCTTCTTCTTCACCCTTAGCGGCAAATCTCACTTTTCTAGAGGAGGGGCAAGTACCCCAACCTCATATCTCTGTGCCCCAATCCCTTATTTCTGCACCCCGACCTCTTATCTCTGTGCCCCCATCCCTTATTTCCATGCCCCAACCCCTTTCCCGCTTTTCTGGAGGGTAAGAACCCCCGAACCCCTTCCCTCCGTGTCTCTATGCTCTCTTTTCTCTGGGCTTGCCTCCTTCACTATGGGGAACCTTCCACCCTCCATTCCTCCTTCTTCTCCCTTAGCCTATGTTCTCAAAAACTTAAAACCTCTTCAACTTGCACCTGACCTAAAACCTAAATGCCTTATTTTCTGCAATGCCACTTGACCCCAATACAAACTCAACAGTAGTTCCAAATAACCACAAAATGGCACTTTCAATTTTTCCATCCTACAAGATCTAAATAATCCTTGTCGTAAAATGGGCAAATGGTCTGAGGTGCCCGATGTCCAGGCATTCTTTTACACATCGGTCCCTTCCTAGTCTCTGTGCCCAGTGTAACTCATCCCAAATCTTCCTTCTTTCCCTCCCTCCTGTCCCCTCAGTCCCAACCCCAAGCGTTGCTGAGTCTTTCTAATCCTCCTTTTCTACAGACCCATCTGACCTCTCCCCTCCTCGCCAGGCTGAGCTAGGTCCCAATTCTTCCTCAGCCTCCGCTCCTCCACCCTATAATCCTTTTATCACCTCCCCTCCTCACACCTGGTCCAGCTTACAGTTTTGTTCTGTGACTAGCCCTCCCCCACCTGCCCAGCAATTTATTCTTAAAAAGGTGGCTGGAGCTAAAGGCATAATCAAGGTTAATGCTCCTTTTTCTTTATCCCAAATCAGATAGCGTTTAGGCTCTTTTTCATCAAATATTACAATCCAGCCCAGTTCATGGCTCATTTGGCAGCAACCCTGAGATGCTTTACAGCCCTAGACCCTAAAAGGTCAAAAGGCCATCTTATTCTCAATATATATTTTATTACCCAATCTGCTCCCGACATTAAATAAAACTCCAAAAATTAGAATCTGGCCCTCAAACCCCACAACAGGACTTAACCTCACCTTCAAGGTGTACAATAATAGAAAAAACTTGCAATTCCTTGCCTCCACTGTGAGACAAACCCCAGCAACATCTCCAGCACACAAGAACTTCCAAATGCCTGAACCGCAGCAGCCAGGCATTCCTCCAGAACCTCCTCCCCCAGGAGCTTGCTACAAGTGCCAGAAATCTGGCCACTGGGCCAAGGAATGCCCGCAGCCCAGGATTCCTCCTAAGCCACGTCCCATCTGTGTAGGACCCCACTGAAAATCGGACTGTTCAACTCACCTGGCAGCCACTCCCAGAGCCCCTGGAACTCTGGCCCAAGGCTCTCTGACTGACTCCTTCCCAGATCTTCTTGGCTTAGCAGCTGAAGACTGACACTGCCTGATCACCTCGGAAGCCTCCTAAACCATCATGGACGCCGAGCTTCAGTAACTCTCACAGAGGAAGGTAAGCCCATCCCCTTCTTAATCAATATAGAGGCTACCCACTCCACATTACCTTCTTTTCAAGGGCCTGTTTCCCTTGCCTCCATAACTGCTGTAGGTATTGATGGCCAGGCTTCTAAACCTCTTAAAACTCCCCAACTCTGGTGCCAACTTAGACAATACTCTTTTAAGCACTCCTTTTTAGTTATCCCCACCTGCCCAGTTCCCTTATTAGGCTGAGACACTTTAAATTATCTGCTTCCCTGACTATTCCTGGACTACAGCCACATCTCATTGCTGCCCTTCTCCCCAAAAGCCTCCTTCACGTCTTCCTCTCATATCCCCCCAACTTAACCCACAAGTATGGGACATCTCTACTCCTTCCCTGGCAACCGATCACATGCCCATTACCATCCCATTAAAACCTAATCACCCTTACCCCGCTCAATGCCAATATCCCATCCCACAGCACACTTTAAAAGGATTAAAGCCTGTTATCACTCACCTGCTATAGCATGGCCTTTTAAAGCCTATAAACTCTCCTTACCATTCCCCCATTTTACCTGTCCTAAAACCAGACAAGGCTTACAAGTTAGTTCAGAATCTGTGCCTTATCAACCAAATTGTTTTGCCTATCCACCCCGTGGTGCCAAACCCATATACTCTCCTATCCTCGATACCTCCCTCTACTACCCATTATTCCGTTCTAGATCTCAAACATGCTTTCTTTACTATTCCTTTGCACCCTTCCTCCCAGCCTCTCTTTACTTTCACTTAGACTGACCATGACACCCATTAGGCTCAGCAAATTACCTGGGCTGTACTACTGCAAGTCTTCACAGACAGCCCCCATTACTTCAGTCAAGCCCAAATTTCTTCCTCATCTGTTACTTATCTCGGCATAATTCTCATAAAAACACATGTGCTCTCCCTGCTGATCATGTCCGATTAATCTCCCAAACCTCAATCCCTTACAAAACAACAACTCCTTTCCTTCCTAGGCATGGTTAGTGTGGTCAGAATTCTTACACAAGAGCCAGGACCGCACCCTGTAGCCTTTCTGTCCAAACAACTTGACCTTACTGTTTTAGCCTAGCCCTCAGGTCTGTGTGCAGCAGCTGCTGCTTTAATACCTTTAGAGGCCCTCAAAATCACAAACGATGCTCAACTCACTCTACATTTCTCATAACTTCCAAAATCTATTTTCTTCCTCATACCTGATGCATATACTTCCTGCTCCCTGGCTCCTTCAGCTGTACTCACTCTTTGTTAACTCCCACAATTACCATTGTTCCTGGCCCAGACCTCAATCTGGCCTCCCACATTATTCCTGATACCACACCTGACCCCCATGACTGTATCTCTCTGTTCCACCTGACATTCACCCCATTTCCCCATATTTCCTTCTTTCCTGTTCCTCACCCTGATCACGCTTGATTTATTGATGGCAGTTCCACCATGCCTAATCGCCACACACCAGCAAAGGCAGGCTACGCTATAGTACAAGCCACTAGCCTGCCTCTTAGAACCTCTCATTTCCTTTCCATCGTGGAAATCTATCCTCAAGGAAATAACTTCTCAGTGTTCCATCTGCTATTCTACTACTCCTCAGGGATTATTCAGGCCCCCTCCCTTCCCTACACATCAAGCTCGAGGATTTGCCCCCACCCAGGACTGGCAAATTAGCTTTACTCAACATGCCCCAAGTCAGATAACTAAAATACCTCTTAGTCTAGGTAGACACTTTCACTGGATAGGTAGAGGCCTTTCCTACAGGGTCTGAGAAGGCCACCGCAGTCATTTCTTCCCTTCTGTCAGGCATAATTCCTCAGTTTAGCCTTCCCACCTCTATACAGTCTGATAACAGACCAGCCTTTTTAGTCAAATCAGCCAAGCAGTTTTTCAGGCTCTTAGTATTCAGTGAAACCTTTATATCCCTTACGGTCCTCCATCTTCAAGAAAAGTAGAACGGACTAAAGGTCTTTTAAAAACACACCTCACCAAGCTCAGCCACCAACTTAAAAAGGACTGGACAATACTTTTACCACTTTCCCTTCTCAGAAGAGCAGACCTGTCCTCAGAATGCTACAAGGTACAGCCCATTTGAGCTCCTGTATAGACACTCCTTTTTATTAGGCCCCACTCTCATTCCAGACACCAGACTAACTTAGACTGTGCCCCCCAAAAAACTTGTCATCCCTACTATCTTCTGTCTAGTCATACGCCTATTCTCCGTTCTCAACTACTCACACATGCCCTGCTCTTGTTTACACTGCCGGTTTACACTGTTTCTCCAAGCCATCACAGCTGATATCTCCTCATGCTATCCCCAAACTGCCACTCTTAGCTCTTGAAGTAAATAAATAATCTTTGCTGGCAGGACTATGCTGAATCTCCTTAGGCACTCTCTAATCAGATGTCCTAGGTCCTCCCAATTCTTAGACCTTTTATACCTGTTTTTCTCCTCTTATTCCGTTTAGTTTTTCAATTCATACAAAACTGTATTCAGGCCATCACCAATAATTCTACATGACAAATGTTTCTTCTAACAAACCCACAATATCACCCCTTACCACAAAATCTTCCTTCAGCTTAATCTCTCCCACTCTAGGTTCCCACACCACCCCTAATCCCGCTTGAAGCAGCCCTGAGAAACGTCGCCCATTCTCTCTCTCCATACCACCCCGCAAAAAATCTTCGCAGCCCCAACACTTCAACACTATTTTGTTTTATTTTTCTTATTAATATAAGAAGGCAGGAATGTCAGGCCTCTGAGCCCAAGCCAAGCCATCACATCCCCTGTGACTTGCACGTATACATCCAGATGGCCTGAAGTAACTGAAGATCCACAAAAGAAGTAAAAATAGCCTTAACTGATGACATTCCACCATTGTGATTTGTTTCTGCCCCACCCTAAGTGATCAATGTACTTTGTAATCTCCCCTACCCTTAAGAAGGTTCTTTGTAATTCTCCCTGCCCTTGAGAATGTACTTTGTGAGATCCACGCCCTGCCCCCAAAATATTGCTCTTAACTTCACCACCTATCCCAAAACCTATAAGAACTAATGATAATCCACCACCCTTTGCTGACTCTCTTTTTGGACTCAGCCCGCCTGCACCCAGGTGAAATAAATAGCCATGTTGCTCACACAAAGCCTGTTTGGTGTTCTCTTCACACGGATGCGCGTGAAAGCAACTTAACTCTGTCGGAGGCTTAGCTACGTGGAGATGGGGCATGTTTTCCCACCTGAGACCCTAGGAGTTTCTCTGCCCACACTTTTTATACAGGCATTTATTTATTTATTTATTTATGGATGGGACCAGTGAAGGCAAAAGTGCCTAAATTCCATGACCTGGGTTTCTCCAAGGGCCAAGTGGACATGTAAGAAATAATGATTAAAAGGAAAAAGGGTTCCTTCTTATTTATTTTTCTTTTTTGAAATGCAGTCTTGCTCTATTGCCCAGGCTGGAATGCAGGGGCACCATCTTGGCTCACTGCAACCTCTGCCTCCTGGGTTCAAGCGATTCTCTTGCCTCAGCCTCCTGAGTAGCTGGGACTACAGCTACCTGCCACCCCACCTGGCTAATTTTTGTGTATTTAGTAGAGATGGCATTTCACCATGTTGGCCAAGCTAGTCTCAAACTCCTGGCCTCAAGTAATTCACCTGCCTAGGCCTCTCAAAGTACTGGAATTACAGTACTTTGCCACTACACCCAGCCAAGCCTTTCTTTTTAAAATGTTAAAGAAACCCAGGAAGCAGGGAGGTGATGAAGAAATAGCCCTTGGCTACACAGAGTCAGGGCACCTGCCTTTTCTTGTGCTTATCAGTGTCCCTCCCAGGAGAGGTGGTGGCACACAGTGCATAAGAACTTGGACTTCAAGGTAGGGAGTCTCCATCTACATGGAACATAAGAATTACCTGGGAGGCTTAATAACAAGGTTCCCATCCCCAAGAGAGGCTACTTAGATTGAATCCTATGAAATGGTCCATACATGACAGTGTTTAAGTTCCTAAATGGCAATTTCATGTGGTTCAACCTGATAATTTGGTAAATCTGAGATGGAATTAGGAACTCTAGAGTTCTACAAAGTGCCCCACGTGATCCCGATGCAGGGAATTATTGAATCTTTTCTCTGGAGTCTGACATGTCTGGATCTAATTTCCTTGGCCATCTCTCCCCAGCTCTGCATGGCCAAGTTACCAAGCATAGCAGATATTCCAATGCTCCAATATCTGTGTGCTCCTCTACAAAGCCAGTGTGCCTACTCCATCTTTTTCTCTGCCTTGGCTATCTGCCTTGGGGGCTGCATGCTCCAAGTGGTAAGGCTGCTTGCTAGAGGAAGGCCATCCAACCTCCTCCACACTCTGTGCGAGCAAGAAATACCTTTTTTCTGTGTTAAGCAAAAGACATTTCAAGGTGTATTTGTGACTTCTGCCTTGTCTAGCCCATTGTCACTAGTGCTATTCATCTCTGGAGCCTCAGGGTATTTACACACTCAGATCCCTCACCCCTCAGGTCTTATTGATCACCTTTCCTTCCCTGCAGCACCTCCTCCCCACTACACTTTCCTTTATTCCCCAAATTAAAACTTGCACTCTAGGAAAACTCAAGTGAAGCCAGACTCCCTTAGCAGTTGGCAGGCATAAGCTCAAGGCAGTGGAAGCCATAGGGAAACACACATAGACAAGACAGAACTCATCTGCTCACTTTATTGCCATTCACAGGGAGACCTGCGTGCCTTGAAACTCTGCCTATGGAGGTTCCATGCGTCACCCACCCTCTACATTCAGGAGGACGAGAGCAAAGAGAGTTTGGTTTATTAGAATCGTCAACATGTTGGTGGGCCCCCCTACCCTATCCCACTTCAAAGATAACTTAGTGCTAGAAGATGAACATTCCATTCATGGAGAAAAGCTTTGCAAACAAAAGTTTTCCAAGTACTCAACATCTAAACAGGAGAGCACAAAAGTATCTTCCTGAGAAAAACCCACCACCCCACTTAGGAAAAGTCTCATGCTTCCGCCTCCCTTATTACGGCCACAGCCAGCTGACCCCTTATCTGGCAGACCCCTGTATTGAATACATTTTTTTATTACCTTGGTGTTCTGGCATTTGGGGTCCTGTTCTTGGAGTGACTGCCTCTCTGAGGACAGCTAATTACGAGGCATAGAAAATGACTCCTCTGTGAGTACATTTTTCTCATGCAAACCAACCAATTTCAAATCCATATCCCTCAATCATCTCCTTTATCAAACTCTCAGACACCAGTATTTCTAATATTCCCCTACCCTAAATCACCCCAGGGCCAAGTTCTGGACAACTAAAGACCACTCCTATAGCCCAGAGTCCACCAGAATTATTCAAACCATTCAGTCCTAAATTTACTCAGGGTACCTGCCTGGTCTCACCCATCCCTTCCCATGAAAACCCCAATACAGGATCTGGGCCATGCTCTCCCCTTCCCTCCCTCTGTTTCCTGACTGGCCCTGGTGTATCCCCATGTGGGCCTGCATGACATACTTGTCTCCTGCTTCTCGAGGTCTGTAAGTATAAATTATTCCCTCACGATGATCATTTCAGCATCTTGTATCTTACAATACCTGATTAAAACAATCCTGGGTACAATTTTTATAACAAACCCACCTGGTATTGACCTTCATAATTGAAAAATACCCTTCACAGCTGATAGTGCTTAGTCAGGGTAGGAAAACGCCCATTCTCCAAGTGGACTTTTCCTTTATTTAGTTTGTTTTCCAAAACCTTTCCCTAACGTAATGTAACAAGACAATTTATTGAGATATTATGTTTTTTTCTTCACTTATTTTTTTTCCCTGTCCACCCATGGGCCACATGTGTGTCCTTGACTTGGAGAATTTTTAAGAAAGCAGACCCTGCTTGATGTCAGCAGCTTTTCCTGTATATTATAAAACATAAATTAATTGCCATGATTATATTAGATGCCCCTGAGGAGGAAGGGAGAAGTGAACATTCTGTCTTAAGGGTAGGGAGAAAGATGGAAGGAAGACTGGCAGAGGTTCCCAAGAGTAGCAGCACCCTGGGCTGGTAGGACACCAGTGGGACCCCAAGCTCTAGGCCCAGCCCCAGGCTTGAGAGCAGAGACACTAGACGTCAATGGACTTGGTGAGCTAGAACACTGGGCCATCTCAGAGTAATGAGTAGACTAAGGCTTTGCAGGCCCTGAGGAGCCATCTAAGACCCTCCTGCCACTCAGGACCTTAGGAAGACCCCAGAGAGAGGAGCTGCAATAATCATGAGATGGAACGTACTTGTACCCTGTGTTCTGGGAGCTTGAAGATTAATTTAAATTAATTAAACACAAAAAAATCTGATGGGGGCATATCAAAAGGACACAGGAGCTGCAGCAGCAGAATAGTAGCCCCCAAGGGTGGTCACACTGCAATCCCCAGAACCTGTGATTGTGTTACCCTACATGGCAAAGGGAATTTGCAGATGCAATTAAGTTATAAATCTTGAGATGAGAAGTGCTATGGACAGAATTGTGCCTCCCCAGCCCAAATGCATACATAGAAGCCTTAATCCCCAGTGGGACTACATTTGGAGATAGAGGATAAAGGAGATAATTAAGATTAAATAAAGTCATAAGAGTAGGAGCCCTGAGAGGGCTCATGGTGTTATAACAAGAGACACCAGACAGCTCACTGACACTTTCTCTCTGCCATGTGAGGACACAGTGAGAAGACAGCCGTCTGTAGGTGAGGAGAAGAGCCCTTACTGGGAACTAAATCAAACAGCACCTTGATCTTGGATTTCTCAGCCTCTGGAACTGTAAGAAATGAATTTCTGTTGTTTAAGCCACCCTATTTGTGATATTTTGTTATGTCTGCTTTGCAGCCTGAGCTGACTAAAACAGGGAGACTGCCTGGGTGATCTGGGGTGGGGGCTGGGAAGAATGTAATCACAAGCGTCCTAATAAGTAAAAGAGAAAAGCAGGGAGGTCAGAGTCAGAGATGGAAGCAGAGGACTGAGTGACAGAATTCCTGGCTTTGAAGATGAAAGGGGATCATGAGCCAGGAAATGTTAGGGGAGGCCTCTAGAAGTTGGAAAAGGCAAACATAGGGGTTCTCAACTAGAGTCTCCAGAAGGGATGGCAGCCCAGCCAGCACCTTGATTTTAGCCTGGTGAGACTTTGGACTTCGAGCCTCCAGAACTGTGAGATAATAAATCTGTCTTGTTTTAAGCCATGAAGTTTATAGTAATTTGTTACAACAGCAATAGGGAACTAATACTAGAGCCAATCTGAAAGAGCTGCCAATGGCCAAACCTGGAACAATTTGAACAAAGCATAAATAAGTAGCATAGTACTGGGTTACAATCCAAAGTATAAAATAAATATATGAGTCCATACTGATATAAGCAATAGAATAAGCCAATAAATGGGAAGAAGGGATAAATCATCCTCTGAAGGATAATTACAAATAATATAAGTAGATAGCTTCCCCTCCAGGAGGAAGAGGTAAAACATCACCCTCCTCCCATTGAGTGTGGACTCAACTCTCAGACTCTCCTCCAAAGAAAAGAGCCTGGAATGGGGGAAATAGAAACCTGGCAAACACTACTTTCAACAAATTCTGTCTTGTATCCCCTGATTTGAAGTGAAGAGAAGATTTCCCCTCTGTAATATTCTTTCCAAAAGTCCATAACCCTGGTCTAATCATGAGAAAACATCAAACAAAACCAAATTGAGGGACATTCTTCAAGACACCTGTTCAGTGCTCTTTAAAACTGTCAAAGTCGTGGAAAACAAAGACAGACTGACCAGAGGAGATTAGGGAGATACACTAGCTAAATGCATTGAAGTTTGCTGAATTAGATCCTAGAACAGAACAAAAGCATAAGCCTAGAAACTGGTGACATCTGATTAAAGTTAATAGTGAAAAGCAAAGAAAACAGAAATGTGCTATGTCTTATAGACATGAGGTTGTACTTACAAAGTTCTACCACATGAGCAATGAGGATGAGGATAAGGTAGATATTTTAAATTACTTTAAAGTACTTGTTATAAACACAGATGAGAGACAGAGAGAGTACTAGCTATAGATATAGATATGAAAGTATTCAACTTACCTTTAATCTACACCTTGGGACAGTTCATTAACATTTGAAGTTCCCTAATCAGGAATCCACACCCCAGGGAGGTTTGTTTAGCATCTGATGGACTCTAATCAGGAGTTCAATCTCCAGAAGCTGCCACCTCAAGCATTTCAAACATCTCTATTTAAATATGCTCTAGAGGACCATTAACTAGCAGATGAGATGTTAGAAATAGTTTCTCACTGATTAGATGTGTTCAGGGTATGAGGTCAGCCAGAAATACAATGATACAGACCTCCATCTCCAGTCAACTCAGTACAAGAATCTGGTGAGCTCAGCATCCTGACAGTGCCTTGTGTCTGGAATCCCACTGGGTCGTGTCTCTCTCCCAATTTTATCTGCTGGTCTTTCTTGTCTGATTGGACATTTTAGCTGCTACGTCATTGATCCTTCCATACAAAGTGGTTGTTGAAGTGTCTAAAAGCAGAGGTGGTTGTGATGCACAAGCTCACAGGACAGAGTGGAGGGCTGTTTCCGTGCCCACTTTCTGAGCCACAAGTGCACATGCAGCAGAGTTCAGATGGTACATAATAAATCTCCTAGCAGTGGGGGAGAGGAGAGGAGACCTGGTAGCTTTCATTTGCCTCTGATAATTGAATAATCCTGCCATTAAGAATGCAACAATTGATCCCCAATTCAGCTTTTGCCAGAATAGGGATGAGAGGGAGAAAGGAAGGGAAGGGGGAAGAGAGGAGAGAAAAGGAATAAAGATGGAGATAGAGAAGCAAGAGAGAGAGATAAGGGAGAGTAGAAGGGAGGAAGAAAGCAGGGAGGGAAGAAGGGAGGGGAACAGAGAGGGTGAGCCTGGGCATGGAATGGGAAGGGGACAAGGTAAGGGAGCCGACTGAGAAAGCTGCTGAGGATGCAGAAAGCTGAGACTGTGGCCATCTTAGGGTCTGTGTGGCTTCAGGGTGACTTGAATTCTTGGCCAGCAAGTGAGGCTGTGTTCTGTTTGCTGAGAAGCTTTTGCAGGCCCTGTAGTCACTGCTGCCTCCACCGTTTCCCAGATAGTACTGGCTGTAGGAGGAAAAATTCAGGCCCATGACTAAACAAATACAGACAGGGGTGCTAAGATTCACTAGTATTAACTGAAGGGTAGCCCACTGGAGCAAAGTAGAGGGCCCCTTTGCCCATCAATGCCTCAGAGTAAAGAAGGAAATGGAGCTCCCAGCAAAAACATGAGAGTCCTGAATCCTAGAGCCTCAAACCCATAGCATCAGCCTCCTTGGAAGCAGAATAAAGTAAACATAAGATCAACCATAGCCCCTTCCTGCCCAGGCAATCAGGTGCCACTATTCTTGGCAGCAAAGAGGAAACTCTAGCCATCTCCTGGTTTTTCAGAACAGAGTAGCTGGACTATATCCTCCCTCAGTGTCTTGGTCTATTCAGGCTGCTGTAACAAAATGCCACACACTGTGTGGCCTATACACCACAGAAATATATTTCTCACAGTTCTGGTGGCTGGCAAGTCTAAGGTCAAGGCATTGGCAGATCCAATGTCTGGTGAGGGCTTTCTGGTTCATAGATGGCACCTTCCTGCTCTGTCCTCACAAGATGGAAGGGTGATGGGTGTCTCTCAGGCCTCTTTTCTAAGGGCACTAACACCACTTATTAGAGGTTAGCCCACATGACCTAATCACCTGTCAAAGACCTCGCCTCCTAATATAATCACCTTGGAGGTTTCAATATATGAATTTGCAGAGGACATGAACATTCAGACCATGACACCCAGGAAGTCTTCCCTGACCACCTGCTTCTGAATAATTTTTTCCTCTGCAAGTCTTACACCACTTGCCTCTCTGCTACTTACATGTAACACTTTTAAGCACAGAGAGAAGCACAGGGATTTGGAGAATATATAACAGTAAAGTACTAACAACAACAACCAAAACACAACAACAATAGGCGATATATAAATCTGGCTCTTACTATGGGCTACACTCTATGACAAGGCCTGTACATGTATTATCTCAGTCAATTTTTGCAACCTATCACATAAGTCCTATGACAATCCTCATTTTACTAATGAGAAAAATAAGAAAACTGAGGCATCAAGGTCACAGAGATCATCGGTGGTGAAACCATAATCCAAATCTTCCAAAGATTTGGCTGAATTAGAGCCTAGCTCTGCCATTTGCTATCAGAGTCACCTGGGACAAGGTACTTTAACTCCCTACACCTGGTTCACCTCGCTAGTTCACTATTCCTCTACCCACCCGACAGGATTGTAAGGCTCAATTAAATAATGCCGGGCCCTGGATGAAAGCCTGGGAAGGGGCAGGCATTTAATAAAGTTGTTGAATAAGCAAATAAGCACATAATGGCTATTAGCGACTAGTGTTGCCTTGTGCTGTCTCCTAGCTTCAATTTTTCAATCTTCACAGCTGTAGGTGGCACTGGCTAAGGTGGGTGTCCACACCATATTTCCCCAGTGGCCATCACTGTACTATATTTTTGGAAGAATTAATTGAAATGTCTCAGTCTACATGGATTTGGGTGGAGATGAGAAGCTTTTATCCAGTCCCCTCAGACCAATCAGAGTCCTTCCTTGACATTTTTCTAGAGGAACCTAGAAGCACTCCACTCTGTCTGGTAAGCTCTCAGGATGAGGGTAGAGGTCTGCAGGCAGCCATGGCCACACCATGTGGAAGGAATCACACCTGGGAAGAGAAATTCAAGCCATCGTGCAGACAGAGAGAGAGAGATGAAGAACAAGGAAACCCTGCTAGCCTCCGAGTGTCTGGTCCCAATTGTCACAAAGCTAGTCCCATCCCCACCCTTGATGTAGTTTGGTGTCGTCAGCCAGTGAAGTCCTCTCTTTGACTAAGCTATTTTGATTTGAATTTCTGTTATTTTCAACCAAAGAAACCCAACCATTTCAGTCACCTCGTTCACCATTCATTCACCCAACATAGAGTTATTGAGTGCTAAAAATATACCAAGCATTGTGGACTTAGACTGCGTCGTGGGCTAGACACTGTGAAAGAAGAAAGGAAAGGGATTGCTAAGTGCCTAAATATGACAGCAAGTGCTGGCCACAAGCAAACACAATACCTCCTTCAAGCGCAGCAAGAATTCTCCCAAGAAGGTATTCTTGTTCCCACTTTACAGACAACAAAACTGAGGTACAGAGAACATGCTCACTATCGTGTTAGTAACGACAATTATTACCATTCATTGAGTGTTCACTATATGGCAGGTGTTGGGCTAAGAGCTTCATAGGGATTAATCCACTGTCTTTCACTGACTTTGAGGTGCCATAACTTATAAGACATGTAATTAATTCAAAAGAAAAAATTATTGTGAATTATCATAATAAGACACTTGTTATGGGTTAAATTGTGTCCCCTCGAAATTCCTGTATTGAAGTCCTAATCCCCAGTATCCCAGAATCTGACCTTATTTGGAAATAAAATCACTGGATGCAATTAGTTAAAATGAGGTCATACTGGAGTAGAGCAGGCCCCTACTCCAATATGACTTGTGTTCATATAAAAAGAACTTCAAGTGAAGACACACACACACACACACACAGACACACACACACGAAGAATGCAATGTGAAGCTGGGAGTTCTGCTGCCAAAAACTGAGGAGCTACCAGAAGCTCAGGGAAAAGCCTGGAACAGACCCTTCTCTACCACATTCAGAGGGAGTGTGGCTCTGCATGCACCTTGATCTCAGACTTCCAGCCTCCAGACCTGGGGGACAATAAATTTCTGTTGTTGAAGCCTCTCAGTTTCTGGTACTTGGTAGAGCAGCCCTAGCAAACTACTGCAACATTGTTGCTTGGAAGATGCATTTGAATTATGAGATCTTAAAACATCAATTGTACAATCACTAGATGAGATCGTTTGATCTTTACAACAAATCTGCAAACCTACAAAATCTGACAAAGCTAGCCCCATTTTACAGATGGAGAAATTGGGGCACCAAATGCCTTACGCAATCATCATGTTATGCACTGGTGGAGCCAGGACTGAATGCAATTCTGGGTTCTTAAAAATTGTCCTGGCTGGGCGCAGTGGCTCATGCCTGTAATCCCAGCACTTTGGGAGGCTGAGGCTGAGGTCAAGAGATCGAGACCATCCTGGCTAACACGGTGAAACCCCGTCTCTACTAAAAATACAAAAAATCAGCTGGGCATGGTGGCGGGCGCCTGTATTTCCAGCTACTCAGGAGGCTGAGGCAGGAGAATGGCGTGAACCTGGGAGGCAGAGCTTGCAGTGAGCTAAGACGGCGCCACTGCACTCCAGCCTGGGCGACAGAGCAAGACTTCGTCTCAAAAAAAAAAAAAAAAAGAAGAAGTGTCCTGCACTGCCTCCCAGATGTCCCCATAACCACACACACTTGCAGGTGCAAGCAAGCACGTACACACACACACACACACACACTCACACACAGAGCTCTTTAATTTTTAGGCCATTTAGAGTAACTAACAAAGTTTCATTTCCAAAGGAGAATGACTATCTATGCCCAAAGGAATTCTTCACTCTCTATTGCTCTTCTAACTTCTATTACCAAAAACAATTCGAACTTTGGCACTTTGGCCAGATTTTTGCCGGGTGGCTCAAGTTCTGCATTAAGTCATGGAGATTCCTCAGCGTGCCCCTTGGTGCGGTCCTAACCATTACACATCAGATCAGCACAGAGAGCTCCTCAAGGACCCAGCGGAAACACTGACAGAGGCCACAGTTTGCTCCTTCTGCACAATAAATAGGACACAAAGTCCCCAGAAGACTAAGCCAGAATGTTTTTGAAGTCTCCCAGATGGCTTAGGGGACATCTGTGTCATGGTCTGCCAACCCCGCTAAATTCTGAGCGAGCCATTCACCCTTTCATCACGTCTCCAATGTTCTTTTAATTCTGAGACGTATCTTGAGAAAAGTGCATTTGTGACACCCCCGAGGGATATTTCACTGAGTGAGGAATGGAGAAAACGTAAAAACCAGATTCCAGGGTTTTCGTTGAAGAGCTCATGACCAAGTGTGATGACTCCGGCGAACAAGGCCGATCAGAAACTGGTGTTTGCCAGTCTACCAACAGGAAAGCAGGCTTGGCTGTTTGTTCATGCAATATTCTTGGTGCCTAGCCCAGAGCCTAGTACATAGGAAGCACTCAATAAACCTTGCAGAATTAATGAGAAAGGAAAGCTTCCTCTGTCTGAAGTTTTCCAGCCCCCTTGCTGTGTCTGAAATTTTATCATTATAAATTCATTCCTTTGGACTTAAATTAAAAGTCTGCTGGTAAAATGCACAACTTCTAAGAGGAGACAGATCTTCAGTACTGTGAATTTATTCACTCAACCAGGACTGAAAGTCAGACCTTTTAGAATAAGTGCTTCTCAAAGTGAGATGACATGGCCCAAGAGGAGGACTGGGATGATCCCCTGGGGTATAGGAGAAAAACATTCAGTTCTTATTTATGTTTACTTTTTCTCATTATTCTTAAATTTCTACTTGTGTGTGCTTTACAATGAAATAATATATACTGATTTAAGACACAGACTGTAAGTGACACACAGCTGAGAGATTCTTGGTATTTGTACTTTTTGCGTTTTTTGTTTTACAACTGAGGTACAGTCAAAAAATTAAAAATCACTGTATTTTGCAAATGGGAGCATTTTTTTGTTTGTTTGTTTGCTTTTTGGGAGACAGAGTTTCACTCTGTTGCCCAGGCTGGAGTGCAATGGTGCTATCTCAGCTCACTGCAACGTCCGCCTCCCAGGTTCAAGCAATTCTCCTGCCTCAGCCTCCTGAGTAGCTGGGATTACAGGCATATGCCACCACGCCCGGCTAATTTTTACATTTTTAGTAGGGATGGGGTTTCACCATGTTGACCAGGCTGGTCTGGAACTCCCGACCTCAGGTGATCCGCCCACCTCAGCCTCCCAAAGTGCTGGGATTACAGGCGTGAGCCACTGCACCTGGCTGAGCTTAATGATTTTAAAGCAGGGAGATGAAATGGTTAAAGTCCATACTATAACTTTCTATTCTCCTGAGTTTTAACCCCCCCAAAAAAATTCATTGCACATTTCCTCCAATTATCTGGTTGCTTCTTTTGCTATTTCATGTTAAGTTGAACTAGCCATAGATTAGTATGCTTTATGAATTTTGGTCAAATGCATGGCTACCTGGGGTATAATTTTAAGGGTAGTAGTGCAGTTCTAAGTGGCCAATCACATTCATCTGCTCAAGGGTCAAGCAGGCTGCCATTTTCCACACTTATGACTCTTGAGTTTCACACTGTAAAAAGGGTATTAAAAAAATTATTTAGAACATGCTGTGTGCCAGTTGTGCATTGGCACCTGAAATATAAAAGAGAAAGTGAGGACATGGGGAAGAAGGGAGAGTTGAAGATTTCACTGTTCACTGGGGAACACAGGCATGTGAATATATGACTCTAAAATCCAGTGTAATAGGTGCCTGATATGTAATGGGTTTTTGGTAATTAGTGTTTTTTAAATGAGGGGATGAAAAAGGAGTTAAAGAGAAATAAGAAGTGTCTGGAGGCAAGAGAGGAACAAGTGCCTGGCTGGGTCTGATCAGGGCAGGGCAGACTCACAGAGTCGCTGGCTTGTGGGTGGCAAGGTTCCAGAAATGACTTTGCCAGGCAGAGAGGAAGAAGGTCATGGAGTTCCAGGTGTGAGATAAAGCACCAAACTTAAGAAGTCGAGTTTGCTCCCTTTTGTTTGTGAGCAGAATTTCACAAAATCCCTGACTCTGTGATGACATGCAGCTCTCCAGAAAGATGCTCTCAAGACTAAACAGGCTATAGCACGCAGCCTCCTGATCTCTTGCCTGGGTCATTGTATTCCTTAAAAGATGAATGATGGTAATCCTTGCCTTGCCCTATAAGTAAGATAACGTCTGGGTTGGGGGCGGGGTGTTGTGATTATGCCTCTGCAATCTGTAATCAGGTGCACTCTCGCACCCAGACTTTGATGTGATTTTGAACGCCCTGAATCTTCACCACCTGTATATAAACTGTGAATGGTAATACTGCATTGCAGCAGCAACTCTGACAGTGCTGTTCCCAGCCTATAGGCCTCTGTCTATAGTCCTCAGCAAGATTTCTGAATAGAACTAACTTTAATTCTTTAAGGTGGCCAGGCGAGGTGTCTCATGCCTGTAATCCCAGCACTTTGGGAGGCCAAAGCGGGCAGATCACTTGAGGTCAGGAGTTTGAGACAGTCTGGCCAATATGGCAAAACCTCGCTTCTCCAACAATTAAAAAAAAAAAGATACAAAAATTAGCTCGGCATGGTGGTGCACGCCTGTAGACCCAGCTACTCAGGAGGCTGGGCAGAAGAATCACTTGAACCCGCGAGGTGGAGGCTGCAGTGAGCCGAGATGGCACCACTGCACTCCAGCCTGGACAACGGAGCAAGACTCCATCTCAAGAAAAAAAAAAAATTAAAAGGCTCAATTCTTTTTTCTTTAGTCAACATAGGCAAACGAACACTTTGATGAGACGGGAGACACAGTGGGAGCCATCAGCCTCACTTTCTTACTCTAGTCACCAAGTGGTGCCCATCCAAAGGGGAGGAAATGGGGGATGGGGCCATTCAGGTTGCACTGCTGAGGAGTGCTGGAGCTGGGACGCTGCCTGACTCCAGAGAGAGATGGAGCCACAGACACTTGGAGGCAAACTGAAGGGAGACAGATAAAGGAGGCAGCTTTTCAGGAATGCAACCCCGGGATTGGGGAAGGTGGAGAAGAAAGGAGGGAAAACTTCGGGCTTTGCATTCAGCTTTGACAACAACCTAATTCAACCACTAGATGTCACCAAACACAAAACCCATTAGAAACGGAGAAATGAAGCCAAGGAATCTTGATCCCAAAGAATTCCTGGACTCAGCCCTGGAAAAGTCTTAAAGCTAAGGAATGTGGCATGCAGATCACTCTAGGTAAAGCAGGACTGACTTTTATAACTGTCACCAAAGGAGACGCCACATCTCTGGTGTCCTGGCGCCTGCATCTCAAACACACAGCATCTTAGTTAATTCTCAGAACAAGCCCCGGGGGGCAGGACCACCACTATCCCCATTTCACAGGTGGGAGCACTGAGGGCCCAAGAAGTTGTTACCTACTCAAGTCCACACAGCTAGGAGGGGGCTGAAGTAGGAATGAAGCCAGGACTCTCTGACTTTCCACCTGGGCTCTTTCATCTATACCATGACATCTATCCCAGGGACTTGACCTGCTACCACCATTACAGAAACACCACAGCCGCAGGCTCAAAGGCAGACCAGGGCATTTCTTTAGTTCATTAAACTCCACTATTCTAATATAACTACTCCTTGATTTTACAACAGCAAATTATAATAGCCAGTAGTGGAGAACAGTAACCTGGATTGCCACAAACGGCAGAAGGTTTTGGTTTGGGTTTGTTTTTTCACTTTTGACGTTTATTATATAGGTTGCACTTCATTTGGGGGAGTCAGAGGAGGAGTGTTGTGTGTGGTTTTAAGTCAACCTATTTAGCTTCTCAATGTCATTTGGCATTTGATAAAGATCTGAGTGTATATGTTGTCTGATACAGAAAGTGGGTGAAAATGTAGGTAGAAAAAAGAAAAACAGCACATGAAGAGACATAGAAAGCTCAGCTAAGTTCAAACACTGCCAGTGAAACACCAAAAGTAGAGGGACAACAGTAGTTTGGAATGAAGCATCGCCCCTCATACAGCAGAAGAGAAACTGGAACATCCCAACATCAGCACCAAAGAGTTTTCCATGTCCTCATTCCCTCGTTCATGCATTCATTCAAATATTTACCAGGAGCCACAAACGTGACCAAAACATGCTCTTGCCTTTACAACTGCTCCCTGTGGTAGAGACCTCTAAGCGAATAATCAGAATACAACACACTTAGTGTTATATTTGAGATACACACAAAGTGCTACTGGACGGATAAAACAGGGAAGGAAAAAGAAGACGTTAAACATGGGTTTAAAAGATGAATAAAAGTTCAAGTACAGAAGGGCAGCCAGGCAACAGGAACGAGAAGTGCAAGAGCACAGCACGGAGCAAAAGGGCAGGAGAAGGTCACAGGATGGCAAAAGTTTTCATGCATGTGAGGGACTGGGAAACTTGCAGGGTTTGGGAAGGTGGAACAGGAAGAGGCAGGAGGGGTAGGCAGGGGCTAGATACAGAGCCACAGGCCCCTGAGCATTTGCGATGTGCTGGTCTGAACTGAGATGTGCTGTGGGTGTCAAATACACACCGATTTTGAAGACTCAGTGGGAACAAATAAAGTAAAATACCTCATTAATATTTTTACATTGTTTGACTGTTGAAATGATAATATTTGGGTTATACTGAGCTAAAAAAATATATTATTAAAATTAATTTCACTCATTTGTTTTGGCTTTGTTAGTGTGGCTGCTAGAAAATTCAAGATGACATATACAGCTTACAATCATCTCCACTGGGCAGTGCTGGGCTCATTCAAGCATGAGAAAATCGGATTCCGTCATAGGGGTCTTGGGGCTCATCTGGTAGCAACAGGGAGTCACCAGAAGTTCCAGAGCAAAGGAGCAATTCAGTCCGCTGCAGGTTTAGGAACACCTTCAGTGGGTTCAGGCTGGTGGGGTAAAGCAGTGGTCGGGGAGGGCACTCTGGGGGACATTAAGCTTCCTAAGTCAGGAATGTTTAGGTCTGAATAAAGCAGAGAAGGAAAATGTGAGAGAGCTATTTAAGAGAAGAGAAAATAATTGACAAGTCAAAATCAGATTATTACACTACAAAAACATCACAGGATTCAATTACAGTCCTTTGTGGGAAAATGCCTCCTCCTCCATTCCCCCACATCCCCAACTCCCACCAGATCACATAGTGTAACTTTCTCGGCTGATGTAACACACAAAGCTGAAAAGATAGTTTTCAGGGCACAGGAAAAGCAAGTGGCAAAGAACTTACTCCTCTTTCCTTGTTAAGGATCCAGGACGAAAACCTAACCCCACTGGGCCCCAGACAGCAATTCCTAACAGTGTGCTCTTTTATACCTTCCTTCAAGGCTGCTGACAGGAAAGGCCGTTGCCAAGGAAACGGGCCGAGCCAGGAAGCTGACTGGAGCAAACACAGACAGTCTCATGGCCGCTCTGTGGACAGAGCAGACCAGTTGGTAAATATTACACCAGGCACATACCAGAGACGCAAAGCAAACTATGTCATCCCGGCGCTGGGCTGGAATCGTTCCACGAGGAAATGTTGAACTCAGAAGCTGTACAGCTTCGTTCCCATGTTACAAAAGATGACCTCCCAATATGACAGGGCTTACAGTGGGGCATTGGGACATTTTGCTAGAGTGGGATTATAGCACTCTATATGTGCGAGTTCCACATCTGCGGATTCAACCAAATCAAAAATATTCTCCAAAAAATGTACAAATAATACGAATTGTAAAATACATTAAATAAATAAAATATAAACTAACTATGTAGCATTTACATTGTATTAGGTATATAAGTAATCTAAAGTACATGGGAGAACGTACTCAGGTTACAGGCAAATATGCTATTTTACATAAAGGACTTGAGCAGCAGCAGTTTTTGGTATCCGCAATGACCCTGGAACCAATCCCCTTTGACTGTACTGAGCATCTCCCAGCACAGAGGCTATCGGTGCTGGTGGCAAAAGAGATGTCAAGGTACTCTGGAGAAAAGTAGAAAATCAGTAGGCAAGTTACTTCTCCTTCATGGCAGCCTCAATTTTGCTTACCTTTAAAATGGGTATAATCTTTTAAAGATTGTGTCACAGGATCATTGTAAGCATTCAATGGAACAGAATAGTTTAATAAATAAGATAAATGTGTAGTCGCCTCAATAAATGTTAGTTTCACTTTCCACTCCAGTGTGTGACATCTGGAATTAAAGATATTCTGTGTACAGTTTGAATGCCAACTATTTAGATACAACACTTCTATTAAGTAAGCCTAAGTCTGTCTTAAGTTTCTCAGTATATAACACTGAATACAACCACAGAGGGATTCTTTTTGCTTTGTATCTTTTATGTGAACTGCAAGTAAGTCACATCTCCTGGATTTTTTACTGATCTAATTGATGATCTGGGCTCAAGTCCTGAACATGGAAACCATTCCAGTGAATTCCATTTTATTAGATTGAGGCCATAGCTCTAGTCTAGCAAGATCACTTGAAAGCTGTCCTCTGTCCTCAGAAAGCTTCGTGTCTGGGGCAGTGGTTTTAAAAACGTGGTCTCTTGACCTCAGAATTAACTGAGGTGATTGGTTAAAAAGGTGAGTTTTCAGGCTTCATCTTAGACCTATTGAATCAGAACATCTGGAGGCAGGTCCCAGAAACTTGCCATTTTAGCAAAGTTTCCAGTTTACACTCATGCACAATAAAGTTCAAAAAATCAATTCTCTTCATTGTTTCTGCATTTTATAAATTGGTCCTTGGACCACCTGCATTTGATGCCTGTTGAAATGCAGGTTTCTGAACATCATCCACATGTAAGGAATCATAGTCTCTGGACTCAAGAACCTGCCTGTGTAACAAACTCTCCAGTTGATTCTCACTCACACTAAAAGCTGAGAACCAATGGCCTAGTGAATTGTAAAGAAATACTCCTCAAACTTGGCATTGGTGTGCATAGGAAGTGCCTGGAGAGCTTGTTAAAGCAGAGATCGCTGAGCCCACCTCCAGAAAATCTGACTCACTAGGTTTGGGGGAGGATCCAAGAATTTATATTTCTAACAAGCTCCCAGGTAATGGAAATGCTACTGATCTGCAGATCACACTATGGGCAGTCGTGGTGTTAAACTCATAATAGTCTATATAGTTTTAAAAATACACCCATATCTAAAGAATCTATACAAATCCTATTGAAACAAAAATGACCATGCCTTATTGTAACCTGGGAAAGGTTTGTGTTATGTAATGTAAATACACATAACATAAAATTTACCATTTTAACCATTTTAAAGTAGACAATTCAGTAGGCATTTAATACATACACAATGCGGTGCCACGATCACTACTGTCTAGTCCCAGAATTGTTTATCACCCCAAAAGGAGACTCCATACTCATTTAGTAGCCACTCCCCATTCCCGCTTCCCCTCAGTCTCTGGCGACCACTAATCTGATTTTTCTCTCTATTAATTTGTCTATTCTGGATATTCCACATAAATGAAATCATACAATATATGGCCTTGGGTATATGGCTTCTTTCACTTAGCAAAATGTTTTCAAGGTTCATCCATGTTGTAGAATGAACCAGTAATTCATTCTAGATCACCTTTTGTTTATCCATTCATCAGTTGATAGATGTAGGTTATTTCTACCTCTTGACTACTGTTAATAGTGCTGCCATAAACAATACTGTGCAAGTTTTTGTTTGAACATCTGTTATCATTTCTTGGGGGTATATGCTTAGGAGTGAAATCGCTAGGTCACATAATAAGTTTGTGTTTAACTTATTGAAGAATTGCCAAATTGTTTTCCACAACAGGCTATACCATTTCACATTTTAGTCAGCAATGTATTAGGATTCCAATTTCTCCACATACTCACCATCACTTGTGATTTTCCTTTTTTTATTATGACCATCCCAGTGAGTGTGAAGTATCATCTCATTGCAGTTTTGATTTTTATTTCCTCAGTGACTAATAACATTGGGCATCTGTTCACACCCTTACTGGTCATTTGTGGATCTCCTGTGGAGAAATATCTATTCAGGAACTTTGACCATTTTTTAATTGGGTAAGTTGTCTTTTTTGTTGTTGAGTTGTAAGTTAGTTATATATCTCTGATACTAACCCCTTATCAGATATGTGATTTATACATATTTTTATAAATATTTACATAATTTTAAATAATCTATTTAAAATAAAATATTTTTAAATAATCTATTTAAAATAAAATATTTTTAAATAATCTATTTAAAATAAAATATTTTAACTTTAAATAGGCAAAATATTTGTAAATATTTTATCCCGTTGTCTTTTCACTGTCCTGATAGACCATACCTTTTTGAAGATTAATTAAATTCCAAGGCAATGACAGTTCTACAGAAGTTCATAACTGGCAAAGACTTGGAATCTGTGCTGTCAAAGGCTCTCAGAAAAAAAAACTGAGGCCCAGAGAGCTACAGAGGCTGTTTCAGGGTCTCATGGGAACTCCCCAGCACTAGAAGGGCTTAGAAAACATTCAGTCCACTCCCCCAACACACAGTAAGCACATGCAAACACATACACACATATGATGCCATTTTATGTCTCAGATATTAAGGACACTTGAAATACACCCTTAGAAAGTTGCCTCTTTTTAGAAGTCAAGGTGTAAAGCATCTGCAGAGGTTAATGCATTCAAAGTTAGACTTTCAGCACTAGACAATTTTCCATTAAAAGTCTAACGTCAGAGCTTACAAAGAGAAAGCAAAATAGGTACTCAGGGTGGATCTGGAATTGTTTCAGTATTGGACATTTCCTTTAATTCAGAACCTATTTCTGAATTAGAGGTATACATTTATTACCTACTAGTGAAATGGGTTAATAACCACAAAGCAAGTGTCTCAAATGCAAACAACGACAAGGGCAAGGAAGTAACACCGAATGTCAAACCCAAAGGAGTGAAAGGTGATAGGCTTACAGTACTTGTTTTACGATCAAGTGTAAATTCTGCTTTGCTATGTCGCCACTTAAAACACTGAACAGACCAAACAAAAAGGCAAACGAAGCACTTCCACGGGCTGTGACAGCCCTCATCCAAGCCGCCAGTTTATGATCCTTTTGTAAAGTGCCCCTCCTTCATTTTAAATTTAACTAAGTATCTCAGTTCATGACCCTTTCCAATCCAGAGAAGTAAAGATGAACAAAACAAAGTAAACAATCAAGCACTGAATGAGTGTCTGTTATTTGCCTGGGCCTGGTCCATCTGCTAAACCCAAAGATGTAAAAGTGGCAAAACAGTAGAATCAGATATTGCCACAGCTGTGATGCCTGGCAGAATAGCATCAGCCTCACAGGAGGAACAATTAACTAAAAATTTTTTGTTCATATACACCCTATTTATTTCTCAAAAGAGCTTTGGGGGATCCTACAATAAGGAGTATAACAAGATTAATAGGAATAGCAAATTCAGGAAAAGGAAAAAGTGAGAAAGGAAATATGAAGCATAATAGCAGAGATGACTTAGAATCTATGAGTAGCATCAAATTTGACTATGAGCTTCCTAGCAGCCAGGGGGAAAAAAGGAGATACTATGTAATTGTTAGTATTAGGACTACGATTCTTAAATCCTTAAGAAAGAAAACATTTTGAAAATGGCAAATTCCCAAAGAACATTCTCAAATGGCTAAAATGACTCCTAATGATTTAAACATAAGGATTTGATAAGTTTTTCTGAAAACTGCCAGCCTACCATTAATGCTTTTCCCTGATGTTTTGCAGTAGGAAAGCCCCATGCAAACTCAGAAAGCTGCATACATGCTGTAACTAAGAGAAAATAACATATTAGGAGTCTGATGGGAAGGATTTGGAGGGCTCACATGTTCAGCTGCACACATCCCTCGTAAGGCCATCATCAACATCAAAAATTGTCCACACTGTACATCTCTGGGAGTGGAATAATTCCAGTGTTAGACAGCTTTCCAGGCAAAGAAAATGGATACAGCCCAAGTCCAAAAACCGTTAACAACTCCTGTTTTGGTGAGGAAGAACTGTATCTGAGACATGGAAAAGATAAATCCCTGGAAAAAAAAAATCCAGTTATACGTCTCTTGGTAAGATGATGTATCCTGAAGCAATAGACTGTTCTGTCACCAAGGGTATTAGTCTGTTCTCATGATGCTAATAAAGACATACCCAAGGCTGGGTAATTTATAAAGAAAAGAGGTTTAATTGACTCACAGTTCCACACGGCTGGGGAGGCCTCACAATCATGGTGGAAGGCAAATGAGGAGCAAAGTCACATTTACATGGTGGCAGACAAGGGAGCTTGTGTAGGGGAACTTCCCTTTATAAAACCATCAGATCTCATGAGACTTATTCACTGTCATGAGAATAGCATGGGAAAGACCTGCCCCCATGATTCAATGACTTCCCACTGAGTCCCTCCCATGACACGTGGGAATTAAGGGAGCTACAGTTCAAAATGAGATTTGCAGGGGGACACAGACAAACCATATCACCAAGCCTTGGTGAAGTAGCAAAGAAAGAGACTTTCTTCAAGAGGAGATTGCTGACTGTCTTAGTTAACAAATCCAGCATACCCTGCGGTGCCAAGAAAAATGTCAAGCAAATGTATGTGAAGGTGAGAAATAGAAAGTGGAAGATTAGAAAAAAGGAGAAGGGATTGTGCTCAAACTGATTTCTCCATTCCATTCAATGTTTATAGATACCTATATGTTCTGAGATTAGAGTTATCAAGTCATAAAATGTAACAGATTAATCATTGTGTTCATTAAGAATCTTTTGTAGTAGGCAACCAGAAATTGATTCAAGTCAAGCATAGAAAGAATTTGTTGAAAGGTACTGGAGTGACATATAATAGAATCAAAGGAAAACTAAAAGGAAAAGAAAGCCTCAAGAATCCAGAAACCAGAGCATCTGTGAGCATCTATGTAGCAAGAACCCCTGCCCAGTCACTTTGGGATATCCCTCAGCTCAAGAGTTAAATTCCAAGGAGGGAGAGCCTGAGTATTCCAGCTTGAGTCACAAGTCCATTCTCTGGCATTTCATCTTAACCAGTGGTTGTGAATCAGCGGCCATTTTGCTCCCTAGGAGACACTTGGCATTGTCTGAGGACATTGTTGGTTGTCACAACCAGGGGGCATCAGTGCATTTCACAACCCAGGATGCTGCTAAATATCCTACAGCTCACAAGGCATCCCCCTGCAACAAAGAATCCACCCCAAATATCAGAAGTGTCAAAGTTGGGAACCCCTGATCCTGACTGATGAGTCCAAAAGGAACACAAAAGAGGCATTTCCTCAATGGAAAACTGAGGTATGTAGGTAAGTAGTGGTCATATCTTCTGCCCACTCCACCCAGATTCCCTGGAATCCCTTTGACCATTTCCTCTTCCCCTCCCACAGCTTTGTCTCTACCAGCAACTAACACCAATGTTCTTCAAAGAATAGTCCTGGGCTGCTGGAGCCATTGGCAAGCTCAGAGAGCTGGGAGTGCCTGGGTGTTTACACCCACATGGGAGACCCATAGTGGAGGAATAGGAAAACTCAGCTCTTTTGCCTCAAGTCAGGTGTCATTCACATTCCAGAGCTCCCATAGGATGGGGCTGAGCCTGGGACTGCTTAAATGGTACCCTTGCTCAGCATCTCCCTCGCCTCAACCCTACTTCCTCACTGCCTTACTTGTTTCTTCCAGGAACACTCTCTTAATAACTCATTTGTACCCAAATCCCCACTCAGGATGTGCTTTGGGGGAACCTGACCTAAGATAAGGTGCTACTGCCAAAAAAAGTGGGAGGATTGCTGTATAGTCAAAAACAATAGCAAACCACTATAATCATATGAACTCTCCTGCCTGGGTTTCCTGTTCTCCCCTCACTATATAAAAAGGTGAAAGATAGAAGTCATGCTCTTATTTAGATGCAGTGACCAGGAAATGCTCCAGCAATCTCGTATCCAGAATTAGACCTCCACAAGTGAACCAGAGACATAAGGCTCCAAGACAGAATCAAACAAGTTGATGCTTTCTGATTATTAACAACAGGTTGACTCTTTCTAATCACTGATAACACAAACAGCAAAATCACCTCCAACACTGAGCATCAGACTTCATCTCTGTGGATGGCTGGAGAGGCAGCCACCTCATCCAGGCAGGA
This sequence comes from Hylobates moloch, assembly GCF_009828535.3. NCBI lineage: Eukaryota > Metazoa > Chordata > Mammalia > Primates > Hylobatidae > Hylobates > Hylobates moloch. The sequence continues at coordinate 25,573,020 of NW_026652279.1, forward strand.
AGAAAATATTATTCATAGAGGAAGAATTATGATGCGTAGTCACAAAAATGAGATGGGGAACGGCACAAGAGAACCCAAAGTATCGACCCCTGGGGAGTTGAATTGCTAGTTCCTTGTGAAAATTCAAGCAGCTGAAATGCAAAGTTTAGATGAATGCCTTATGAATGAAATATAAGAGATAACTAGTCTGCAGATAAGAAAATTAGACGTTTGCAAGCGGCACAGAAGAGCAAAGGAAGTAAGCAATCTTTACAGATCTGCAGACAAAGTCCTTCGAGTGGATTGAAATCAAACAAAGGATATTAAAAGACACCTAAAATAGGGGCAGAAAACTGACCTCAACTCTGTTGCCTGTCTGGTAATGCCATTAGGGGTTTTAAGTAAGATTGAGGATGCACTCTTCTAGGGCTATGGAACTGTCCAACACAGTAGCCACTGGTCTCAGTGAGATGTCTAAATTTAAATTGTTTGAAATAAAACAAAATCCATAATTCAGTTGTTCTATTCCCAGCTCAGTGACTTATTTAGGCCGGTCTTATCCATCTGTGGACCTCAAAATCCCAACTGGTAAAGAAGGAGCCGACAGAAGGTCTGCAAGATCTCTTCCAGCTCGGTTGTGTTCTTGATTCTGTGGCCAGTCTTGGAAAACGGCTCAGAAGGAATCATCTTAAAATGATCAATAAAGCTTGCATATCTAAAAATTCAAAATGCTTGTGTCCCAGTAGACCAAGAACTCTACTTCCCAGATCCTCCTTCAGGAAACGATTTGCTACCTCTAGCTCTTGGCTTTTTGGGCTCTGCCTCAGATGCAGAGAGCCATTCCACACAAGGTCATGGCCTCCTGGGAGTAGCCTATATCCAGTGACTGAACAAGGTGGGGGTATAAAGGCCTGGCCATTCTGTACCACAGGAGAAAGCTCTAACAGGCAGTACCAGTTCCTAAGCCCTCCACTGGGTTGAAGGTCTTTATGGGGCATGCATAACAGTTCAGCTTCTCCTCTGCCCAGCCCTTCTTCTTCCCCACCCTTTCATTGGTGTTGATCACTAACAAACATTCAGGGTCTGCTTCCAGAAAACCCAATCTGTATCAGTGTGGTCAATGGGAGGTGGCATGGCAAGGCTGAGCAAATAGAATAAAAGAATTCTGTGGAGAATTGATGATATAACAACAATTAATAGCAATTGTAATAGTGAACAATTATATGATACTAACAATGTCCAGGCACTCTTCCGTGTACTTTACACATGTTAACTCTAATGCTCATCCAACCCAATAAATTAAGTGCTATCATTATAGACAGGAAACCAAGGTATGCTGAGGCCAAACAATGGGCCTACGGTCCCACAGCTAGAATATAACACAGCAGGACCCAAATCCCGGCAGGCTGGCTCTGGAGTCTGCATTCTTACCCAGCAATTTGAGTCGTTATCCCTCTCACTGGCCTTAAGTCATTAACCCCCTGGACTTCACTTTTTCCTTTGTGATGTGACAAGTCCAGAGCCAGTAACCTCTCAAGCCCTTCCAAAGCCACTGCGTAGTACTCCCTCTCCTTCTCAATGTGTCCATGGTGACCCAGAGCTGTTCACAGTCTGGCCTGGAACCCAAAGGTCACTGCTGCTCCCACACCCTGAGGCTTTTTGCTCCACTCTGGTCTGGCTTTACAGAAGGGGAGGTAGAGACAGACCTGGAAGAAGGTCTCTAATCATGTTCCACACTCTCAGGGCCAGAAGAAATTGCTCCAGTAGGCCCCATCCAGACCTCCACTTAGGTTTTTGTTCCTCTTCTCCCATCATCACAAAGCATAAACAGAGAATGCCTAGCATGTCAGCTCTCTCTCTCTCTTTCTCTCATTCACACACACACACACACACACACACACGCACGCACACACACACACATCAATAATACACACACACCGAGGATGTGAAGGGGGACTTTCTCTGACTTAGCACTTAAAATGTGCCGAGCCTTGTACTAAGAGATTTTCATATATTAAGTTATTTATTCCTCACAAGAGATGTGGAAGCTGAGACTGAGAGAGGTTAAGCCACTTTCCCAAGGCCATAAAGATGGTACTGTCAGAGCAGGATTTGCACCTGAGCAGACTGCAGTGTCTGCTCTTGATCTCTGCCGACTCCAAGGCATCAAGGACCCCACCAGCACCTATGGAGATGCAGCCATCCCTGGCCAGCAGCCCTAGCTCCAGCCCCAGCCACACCACCACCAGGGCAGGAGACTAAGGGGGTGTTGGACAAGAAGGAAGGAAAGAGGGAGGAAGATGGAGAGAGGGAAAGGAAGAAGACAAGGAGGGAAAGACAGAGACAGGGAGATGGTTGGAGTAGTTAGTCAGTGGTGCCTACGAGTAAGGGAACTACATCATCTGGTCATCCAATCTGACACTTGCCTAGGCAATGGCTGAGATACTCCTTCCTTTTGCAGGGAGGAAAGAGAATCAAAGAGACAAATGGTTGCAGAGGGCTGGGAAGGGGGACAAAGATAAGTGAGTTTCCCATTGGTTAGAAGCATGCCAGTAACTAGTGTAAGCACTTGGCCTGTATTGACTCATGTAGTCCTCACAACAACTGGATGAAATAAGCAATCTATAATCTCCATTTTGCAGGTGAGAAAAGTGGGTATTTGCCTACAATCATACAGCCAGTAAGTGTACCCTTGAGCCTCATATTTAATTAGTCAATTGTTTTCAGTTTCCATGATCATGAATTACTATTGTAATATATAGTCCTGCAACACTAGATTATGGAGGAATGAAAAGAACACGAGGCTATGATAGGCGACCTGATTTCTGGTCCCATTTCTAACTCTTACAAATTCTGATCTTGGGTGGGTTCTTTATCCCACTTAAAAAATGAGCTGATTGGATTAACTCAGGTGGTAGCGGTAGTAGAAGCCCTGGAAGTACCAGTAGTAGTAATAATAGAAGTAGTAGCTGTAATAGAAGAAACAATAGTAACAGAAAAGAAGTAATAACAGAAGTAGTAGCAGTCGAGTAGCAGTAGTAATAGAAGTAGTGCTAGGAGGAGGATTAGCAACATTAATATAAATAGCAGTAGAAGTTACTGTAGTAGTAGAAGAAGAAGAGAAAGAGGAGGAGAAGAAAAGAAGGAAGAGGAGGAAAAGAAAAAGAAGAAGATGTAGTAGTAACAGTAGTGGTAGAAGAAGTAGAACTTACAGAAGAAAGCACAGTAGTAATTGTGGCAGTCGCAGTAATAGACATAGTTGTAGTAGCAGCAGTGAAAACAGAATTAGTAGAAAAAGAAACGAAAGTAGTTAATAGATGAAGTTGTAATACTAGAAGTAGTAGTAACAGTGATAGAAGAAGTCATAATAGTAGTAAAGGAAGTAGTTTTTAAAGAAGACGAGGAGGACAAAGAGGTGGAGGAGGAGGGAGAAAAAAACACCAACATCTATGAAGACCTGCAATGTGCCAGATGCTGTGGAAAATGTGTTTTGTATATTTAGTCCTCACATCTCTCTTGTTAGCCAGCTACCTTCCATAATGCTCATTTCACAGACGGGCAAACTGAGATTCAGAGATGTCAACCTATGCAAGGAGAGATAGAGTCCAGACCTTGTCTTCCCACCACCCTGGCTGCCTCTCCAAGGCCACCACACCATGCTCCACAGGGAGCAGCTGTGTTCTTGCAACTTTTGCAATGCCCATTCCAAAAGTCTTGCTACATAAAATGATTTGACCCCTTGTCCTCAGAATTAGAAGGAAACTTAGAATTAACTTCCCTCGGATAAAATCCTTTGTAAATATTTTCCATCTTTGCTTTATTTGAAAAATCGACATGAGACTGGTTGTCACCCAAAACTCTGTTGATATTTCCTTTTTAAAGAACATAACATACATTCTTGGGCTGGACTCAAACATTCTTACATTTTGTTTTTAAAAAAGAAACTATTTATGGAAAACCATAATTATTGGAAATGCAAGGTGGAAGCCCTGCATTCTTTCTTCCTCTGTGATAAAGGGCATAAAATGTCAGCTTTCTACCATTCTAGGAGAAATACCTTTCTCTCCAGCCCCATTCCTAAGGATTGGCACAAAGTGTCATCATAACAACTGAGAATGTTAATTGAATATTTGGTGTTTTGGGGGATGCTACGTGAAGCATTTTATGTGCATCTTTTCATTTAATTCTCATAATCTCCTTATGAGATAGGGTTGTCAACACCAGCCCCATTTTACAGATGGTGAAACTAAAGCTTGTGGGCTTTAAGAAAATCACCCAAGTTCACCCTGTAAGTGACCAAAGTGGACTCTTAAACACATGTCTGTCTGAATCCAAACCAGAGTCCCCAGACTAACTTGGAGTAGCTGGAAGTTACCAACTAAGGGAATTTAAGTAACTCAACGTCAGAAGGAATGAAAACTTTAGATGGATGACTATTCAGCAACTGACCCACAAAAACACAGTCATGAGCAGTCACTGGAAATACCCGCCTAAGTAAGAGCTTGGAATTGGAGGTGGGGGCTCTGTGAATATCTTCATGGCCATTCATTCATTGTATATTCAGCAAACGTGCACTGCTCATCTCATGACAGACAAAGCCCTAGGAATCAGGGACACAACAGGAACCAAAACAGACACAGTCGCTGCCTTCCAGGAGCTCACAATTGAGAAGGGGACAGACAGTCAACAGACAATCGCGGTTGAATGGGAGAAATGAAACACTAAGGTTTCATTTCGAAGGAACTGAGAGGGGGATAGGATACAGCCCCAGGGGAGAGAGGATACAGTCAATAAAGTCTTCTTGGAGGAGATGCCACAAACTGCTATTTGAAAGACAAACAGAAGTCAGCTGGGTAAATAAAGCTGGCTGTGGAAAGAGTCCTGGGCAGAGAGAATGACATGCACAATGACTTGGAGGAAAGAGAGGGCAAAGAAAGACTGGGGAACTGCAGGCTCTTGGTATGTACATTCTGATGCTGGAGATGGAGGCCTCAGTCCTTTGTGGCTGGGTGACATGTGCCACTCTAAGAGGCCTAAGTCCTCTCATCCTGGCTCCAGCTCCAAGCTCACCCAGTCACCTTCTAGTTATCATTGGCTTCCAATGATGGGTTATCTACAGGGACAGAAGGTTTAGACAGGAGCTAGAGTTCAAATGCAAATTAACAAATGGATTTTTCAACTCTCTCTTGCCCGTCTCAAATGAATTGGGTTTTACCCCTGAGTTCCCTGGAGCCCAGTCACCTGAGTGTCCAAGCTCACACAGCACAAATGCAGACATAGGCATAGGGCATGACACCCTCACTCTGCATGGACCTTTTGACTGAGATAGAACATTTGCCTGGGGGTGCATGCCACAGCCAGTTCGTGCAGCAATGTTTACTGAGAATCTATATCTGTTAAAACTCTTTCAACAATGACCAAGAAAAAAACCAATTCAAAGTATTAAGTAATAAGGGAATTTATGATTTTATGCCCAGAGGACCGAGAGTTGGTTAATTCCATAGCTCAATGATGTCATCAAATACCAGATTTTTTTCCTGCATTTTCTCTCTTCCTTTATCTTTCTATGGTTCCTGGTGTCTCATGTAAAGATAATATTCATTAGAAGAAAAGTGACTTCATCTGCCCTGATCTTATTCCCAAAAGTGCCCCCACCCCATTAGCTTTTCCCCCATACCTCATTTGCCAGAAATTAGTCACATGCCCCTTCTAATTTGTAAAAATTTGGTTACGGAAATAAAGAGGATTGCTTGAACTGGATCCACTCTGGGGAATATAGAAAGTTTCACCATGCCTGACCCACAGCTCTGTCGAGAAGGCAAAATTGAACAATTAGGGGCTCTCCCAGCCAGGAAAAGTAGGGGTTAAAAAATGGATTAGGGTCATTTGTCTGGCATTCAGTAAGAGCTCAATAAATGTTTTCTGAATGAGGAAAGGAATAAGCAAGTTGGGATGGTTACAAGAGGCAAGGTACCATAACAGGTATGGACATATGTTCAACACAACCCTTTGAGTTGAAGAAAATAGAAACTAAATTCAAACTTGTTTCAGAGAAGAATAAATGATACCTATTGAATCCTATAATTGAGAAGTCTAGGATTGTACCAGAGTCAGGTTTAGCAGGATCCAGTAATCCACATACTATTTTCAGGTATCAATGCCGTCAACAGCAGCCTCCCAGGTCAACAACCCTAAGGGTTGTTGGGTACTTTTCTTCCCCAGACTTCCAACCCAAGTTCCTGATCTGTAGCTCAATGGCCTGGTTCAGATGCATGGACTACGGCTGTGAGGGGACTAATTGGTCAGCCATGGGGTCACATGACCCCCATGGACAGGGGAAACAGGAAGAGGGTCTCTCAGAGCTCAGGAGCAGGTGAACTGGAGGCAGAGCAGGCACAAGGTGAGGCAGGGAGGAGAACATCAAGAGAGATGTGACTTGGCTCTTTGTCATTTTCCATTGTTTCCTCACAGCTCCTGCCTGGTTTTTCTTTGGCAGATAGGACACAACCAAGCAATCCACACATTTCCTAGTCATCTCTCTCTGGTAAACAGCAAAAATGCCTTCTGAGAATCATTCCAAACCAAGAGCTGGGTGGGTGGATGGAGAAAGACATTCACATCTAATTAATGGGAGCTGAGAGTCATGAGATGATGTCAGTAGTAAAAACTTCCTTCAACCTAGGTTTAGGAAAGGACCACTTAGGAGATGATTAATGAAGTTTTATTCTTCATAGCCAAGGTGAAAGTAAAGGGGAAACATAATTGGTGTCATTTGGTTAAAAAGTGGCAATTTGCTCATTGGCAGTTTTGTTCAGATGGGAAGGGGTGGGGACCTGGCCAGAGCAGAACAAACACGGCAGGCACGTTGTAATGACGCACAGCCAAAGTAGTGTGCCAGGAAGCCTGTCTGTTTGGAAAAGGAGCTGAACTGAACACGTGAGTGGTTTTCATGTAATTCAGAACCCACAACTACTGCACTCATTTCAGAAGAATTTCCAAAAAGGGTTCCTCTTGAATGAGCCTATAGGAGGCATCAAACATCACATCCTCCTGGAATGATCACATGACAAATATGAGAAAACATGCCATGTATCATCAGGATGTATTCTGTGGCCCAGTTTCCCCACCATAGGCCTTTGCCCTTGCTGGTCTCCCCACCTGGACTGCCCTTCTCTGTGATCTTTGCAGGGCTGGCTCATCCTCTGTCTTCACAACTCAGCTCAAATATCACCTTATCAGAGAGGCCTGACCCCATGATCTGCTTCACAGGACATTACTTGGTTTCTCAGCATATTCCTGACTGATATGTACTTGGTTTGTTGGCATGTTCTTAGACTCACTTACTTTATGGCTCAGGATGGCCCCTTAAAGGCAGATGCTGGTCCTATGTTGGTCACCAGTAGATGGCCAGTGCCTCACCAGTGACTGGCACTGAAATATTTGTTGAAAAAATTAATTTTCTTTGGCCCCTTCTTGCTAACACTGAGCCCACCACAGATTCCTTGCATAGGCCCCAAACTCTTGCATTGGCTGTTCCATCTACCAGAAATCCATGTCCTTACTCACCCTCACACAAAAGGACTACCTGATGAATCCCATTCATTCTTCAGGGCCAATGTTACCTTCTTTCTGTAGCTTGCCTGGATCCCCAGCTCAGCCCAAGGCAGAGTATAACAGAAATAACCCAGGACCTGAAGTCAGATAGACCTATGTTCAAACTTTGGCTCCAACACTTACTAGCTATGGATGCTCAGAAACATGTTTAGCTCTCATAGCCTTAGTTTTCTCATCTGAAAAATGAGAATCATGATAGTACTAACAGAATTTCTTTGAGAACTAAATGAGATCAAATGTATACAAAATGCCCAGTCCTGACACCTCACATTATTGTTTTAGGATTCTAGCATCAATCATAGTCATTTCTGGATATATCTGTACCAATAGGTTGTGAGTTCTTCAAGAAGGGACTACTTGCTGCTTCTCTTTATGTTATCATGCCTTGCATTTTTTTTTGGAGCACAGTAGGTACTCAATAAATATGTGTCGAATTAAATTGGATATCATTACAACATTTCCCAGGAATTCAAGTGGCTTCTCTACCCTTTTTCCTTGACTTGCAGCTATCCAGAAAAAGCAAACCCATGTGGCTCATGTCACAAGCAAAAATTTAAGAAGAAATGTCATCCATGAGAAAATAATCACACCCCACGTTCCCACACCAAACTGAATTGTTTTCAGTCAAGTTCTAGTCCATGCACTTTGCCCTGCTAACCAATGTTTATTAATATGAGGAATCGAGAGGTTACTAGGAGCACTCACTCAAAACTGGCAGGAAACTAACATTTGGTTGGTATCTGAGTCTCTCTCTGGAATGGGTGTGTCTTCACATTCACTTCTCATGCTGAGGTTTGTTTTCTCCACATGTTGTTCAGAAAACACAAGACTTAATGCCCTAGCTTTTTGCTGCCTAAAACTGCCAACTCTTCCCTTTTTCAGCCTCAGGGACTGTATCAACTTTAAGGTTGTGACCACAAGGCCACAGGGGAGACAAACATGATAACAAAATATTATTTGCTTCCCTGATTTCTGGTGCATTCAACAGGAGCCCTCAGCTCTGAGTCTCAAGACTTTACAAATTCCTGTTCCAACCCAAAACTTCACCACTTACTAGGGCACTAATCATTTTATCAGAAACCTAAGGTGGCTCCAACATCTCATTCCAAGTTCCGACTATGCTTTATTTTTTTTTCCAATATTATAAATGTGCTACTTTAAAAAAACATGTTTTTATTGGAAAGATCTGTATGTTCTCATTAATCTTTGGATCTTACTGGAGCCCCTTAACATGGCCCTTAAAATATCCATTAAAAAGTCAACCACAACTGTTTAAATACTTTTAATGCATACATTTAACAAGAGGGCAATGAGATATGCTACATCATTTAAAGATGGTGGTGGAGTTGGAAAGGGAAGTCGGTGATGGGCATGAGGTCACAGACTCGCCATTAGGGATCATTCTTCATTCAGCAAATTGTCATTTACTTGGAATATCTCCCCCATTCCATGGATTTTAGGCATACTTTCTCTTTCAATGGGAAAATGGAAGGAATAGATCATTGGGACCTTTCATTTTTCTCATTCCTATCATCTAAACACAAAGAAACTGCCCTGTTTAGAAAATGCTGCTAAGTTGTGGCAGCCCAGGGATATTTCAAGCTTGCATTCTGGCCATTTCTCTCTGTTTTATATGGCTTCCTGCTCTCACATCCAATGAAAATAGCTCTTTCCATGGCAACACCACATAGAGATATCATGGCAAGATTGTGTTGTGGTTGCTATTTTTTTTAAGCAATACTATTTATCTTGAAACTGCACCAATTTCTCCCCCTTTTTCTCTCATTCCACAATCACACCAGTGTTGGCAGGTCCTCTTGCGGGCATGTGAGGACACTTAGTCACCTTTACCAAAGGACTGTAGTTCTACTTCTTTAGTACACCATACAACATTAGTCCTGTATGTTTGTCAAGTTTTTAACTTTGGGTGCTCAAGTTGAAGTTCTTGGTTTGATGTTCAAAGCCATTCACAATAGTCTTGATTGCTTCCATATTTTCATATACTAACACTGCCTATACTATGACAATACTGAGCTGTTTAACCTGTGACTCAAAGGTACCTGGACCTTGTTGGCCAGGTTGCCATTGCATTACAGTCAAATTTAATGTATCATCTTATTCCAAACACACACATGCTAACACACACGTGCACACAAATACGTAGACACACAAATCTATTCCCTATAGCATATGGACAATGAAGTAAAATTTTGCTGAAGGTCTATGGAGAAGACTGAGGATGGAAATTGTACTATACATCCTTAGCCAAATGTGCCTTTAAAGTGCCTTTTATAACATTTCTTCAAAGTTCCTTTCGCTTTAATAATTGTTAAATGTATCTCTACCCCCAGCCCCTTTATCTCAAAACTGCTCTCCAGTTGAACTTAACTCTTTCTCCCCACCTCTCCTTCAGTTCAAACATCCCACTGAACAAAATGAGAACCAGGTCACTAGCTGAGAGGTTTCAGTGAAACCAGATCATTAGGTTGGCCTAATCATTCAGCAAAGATCATTAGGTTTGCCAATCAATCAATGATGGCTTGAATGAGTCCCAGGCTGGGGAGAGATGGGCATTAATGTCCACTTCATTCCGTCGTGTGAAATTTACAAATGTACTAGGCAGCTCTGACTCCATGAGTGCACATGCTGTTCTCTCTTCCTAGAATGCCCTTCCCTCATTGCTGATGAAACCTTTAAGGTTTTAAGATCCAGCTCAAGAATCAACACTTCTGAGAAATCTTGGGGATTTCAGACATGTTTCCTCATCCAAAGAAAAATATAAAAGTCCCGAGCTGGCCACTCTGACGTAGCACTGTTCATGACCCCGGGTGTTTTACTTATTGACCATGTCTTTGCCCCACTTCTCCTTACCTTAAAAGGAAGGTCTTCTCATCTGAATCTCCAGAACCCAGCCCAGTACTGAGTATATACATATTGTATAACCAGTAAATGTTTGTGAGATGGAATTTTATTCTTACCACACATCCAGGAGTTAGGTGAAGCAGGTGTTGTATAAGAGGCATTGCTAGGCAAATTCTTTTTCCTTTCTGAGACACAAGTTATATTGTATGAATGCCCTAAGCACTATACATGCATTAATTCACTTAATTCATCACAAGAACCCTATGAAGTAAATGCTATTAGCATCCTCCTTTTACAGATGGGAAGGTTGGATTTCCCTTTGGTAAATTTTATGGTAGTTCAGAATGCTTTTCACCCATCCTGGGGTGTCCCTACCAATAAGAGGATTATATACCCAGGCATGGCTATGTGACTAGATTTGTACTAGGAAATCTAAAAAGGGATGTGTGTCATCCCCAAAGATTTAAGAATCAGCATGTGGTTGCCCTACTTCTTTCTCCTTTACCCTCTTAGATGCCTCTACTCCATCATCATGGATGCCAGAGTAAAAATGATATGGAAAAGAGGTACAACTGATCCTTGTGGCCATAGAGCACAAGAAAGAAATAAATCTTTGTTTTTGTAAGCCACTGAGCTCTGGGTGTCATTTGTTATCTCAGCATAATCTAGCCTAAGCTAACTTATGAACTACACAAATCTGGTCTTTTTTCAGTGTTCCCAATGTCAATGAATGAGATTAACATCCATTTATTCACACAAGTGATGAATCTAGAATTCATCTCTGGTGCCTCTTCTCCCTTCTCTAAAGGAAAAAATATATATATATCCAAGCCCTGTCAATAAAGCCTCCTAAATCTCCCTAGAATTGAATGTCTCCACTTCTCTCTTCAATACCTCCATCCTAGGCCAAGTCACCATCATCTCTCCCCTTGACTGTTGAACTGACATACCTGAACTCCCTAGCCCCATACTTCACCCACTTTTTTTGCTGCCCATACTATCCTCCACAGAAGCTCTATTATAACAACAACATTGATAATGTTATTATGGTGTTTAGAAACATTTCATGCTTTCCCGTTGTTTTCATGTGCTGACAAGACCTTCCAGAACTGAGCCTACCTCTCCAATCTCTCTCTCTCTCTTTTTTTTTTTTGAGACGAAATCTCAGTCTGTCACTCAGGCTGGAGTGCAGTGGTGCGATCTCAGCTCACTGCAACCTCTGCCTCCTGGGTTCAAGCAATTCTCTCCTTCTGCCTCAGCCTCCCGAGTATCTGAGATTTCAGGTGCCCGCCACCACACCCGGCCAATTTTTTTGTATTTTTTAGTAGAGATGGGATTTCACCATCTTGGCCAGGCTGGTCTTGAACTCCTGACCTCGTGATCCACCCACTTTGACCTCCCAAAGTGCTGGGATTACAGGTGTGAGGGACCGTGCCCGGTCTCCAATCTCTTTTTATCCTATCCTCTCACTTGAACTCAATAACCCAGCCACTCTGATCTTCATCCCACTCTTAAGCCGTAGTTTTTTTGACCTTTAGGCTTTGCATATGCTGTTGTACCTGGACTCCTATCTCCTCCCACCTTCATTCTCTATCTCACTACTCAAACTGCACTTCCTAAGGAAGCCTTCCTTTGATCATAACCCCTATAGTCTGAGTCACTTATTAAGTGCTTTCATAGAACCAGGTACTTCTCTTTCATCATATTTTTCACGATTTCCATTTGGATGCAATTACAGAATTGTTTTATTAAGCTGCCTCCTAGACCATAATCTTTGTGGTAATGGGAATCATGTCAAATTCATCTTTTTACCTGAACACCCAACCATTTCTGAAACATGGCAGATGCTCAAATAGGATTTGATGAATGAAAGAATGAATAAATAAATGAATGAAGACTCCTTCCATTTTGAGATTCTAGGACTCCTTGTAAGGCTTGAAAAATAAACTGGCTTGCTCTCTCCCTTAAACGGGAATGAAAGACAACCCTTCCATTCACTTTGTTGGATCAAAAAATGCAAGGTACTACAGTAATCCGATTTTTGTAAGTGTTTACAAAGGTACTTTTACATATCATCTCATCCACTTAGGCCCTCTGTCCATGCAGAAAAGAAGTTTTATACAGGATTGCTCTGAATACAGGCCTTAGACCTAAAGCAAATAACGTGAACATGGGTACTGAGAAGCAGGGATGGGTCACTGCAAAGTTAACTTGGTCATGAACTAAAATGGACTGTTGTCTTTTGGAATGTGTACAGATGGTGACCAGAAATGGAGCACTGCCTGTTATTTTCTCTCAACAACTGGCTAGGGCTTTGGGCATCCCAGGGGCATGGTCTGGGCAGTTTCATTTAAACAGCCCCAGAAGCCCTCGGCAGGGCCTCTGTGTTTTTCTAGGCCACTGGTAATGACATTGGCTGTACCACTGCTCTTACAGATGGTGGTCAGAGGCAGAAGGACTGGGCAAGCCGCCAAGGGATGCTCCATGAATGGCAAGGCTCTGTTTATTATTTCACAGAGTTCCAACCTGAGTTCTAAATCACAGCCTTGGCAAAGTTCACATCACAGAGAAGTTCAAGTGTGGCAGTGTGGTACAATGAAAAGAACTCAGTTCTGCCCAGTCTTTGGAGTTCAAATCCCAGCATTGGCCACTTACTAGTAAAGTAAAGTTGGACATGTCACTGCATTTCTCTGAACCTTAGTATCTTCATCTGTCAAATGATGGACAGGGTGAGAATAATTCTTGCAACCTCAGGTACTCAACAAATGTCCACACCTTCTCTCCACCCCAATCTTTGTTCTAAGCATGTAGCAGAGTAAAATCCTCAGCTTTTGTCTAACTAAGAGACTGATTCGTTAAACCTCATACTTTTATCTTCATTTTAATGGAAAAGACCACATATTTCAGTTCCTTTAGATATGTGACAACTGGAAGTGAACTTTATAAAAAACAATGGAACATTATAGAAATGACTAGATATTAATAAGTCTCCTTCTGTTGTAGAAGCAATAATAATAATATCTACCTTTCTAAAGTGCCTCCAAAGGGCCAAGCACTGGACTGGGTCATTTGCATTCCTACTACAAATTACCTATCTCTGCCTTGATTTGCTTCTACTGTAAAATAAGAATAAGAATAATACCTTCATCATAGGGTTGTTTAAGAGATTAAGTGAAATACTCTATGTTACATAGATTTGCTTAGTGCTATATGCATATTAAGTGTTTGCTATATGCATATTAAGTGTTCACTATATGGTAGATAGTTCTTTCATTCATGAGTTTTCTGGAGCCAACTCACAGTTTTTAGTTTTTTGAGGAATCACCACATGTTTTCTGCAATGGTTGACCTAATTTACATTTTCACCAACAGGGTATAAGCATTCATTTTTCTCTGAAACCTCACAAGCATCTGTAATTTCTTGACTGGCTTACAAGAGCAGATTTGTGTGCATTTCTTCCCAAGCCTGTGCTTACTGACATCATATAGATAGCTTGAAATTAGCTATAGTGGATGCATTTACACCACAGAAATCAGCAAACTTTACAAACAAGGGTTTTTGTCTTTTCAGAGAGCCAGTTATTCGCTATTTAGCAGCACTCCACTCTATTCTATTTTTATCCATGAAGAAAATACGCCACTGAAGAAGTTAAGTGATCTACCCAAGGTCACACAGCCAGTAAACGGCAGTGTTGAGGGTTAAGTCAGGTCCATCTGAACTCAAATTCCATGTGTTTATTTTTTTCACAATAAATTTGCTTACATTTATAGTAAAGGAGGAGGAAGCAACTTGCATTTTTCATAGGTTCCTTGCATATCATGAGGGTCTTGAAGATATATCTGACCTGTTGTTTTTAATTTACCAAACACTTGCAGAACGTTTACTTTTACTCTCTAACAGCACTTTATAAGTGTGAATTCATCTAATCCTAGTAACAGCCTAGGAGGTCACTTTTATCGTTGTTCCATTTTATAGATGAGGTAACTGAAGCACAGGGAAGTAAGTAACTTGCTCAGGGTTATGCAGCAGAGCAGAGACTCACGCCCAGATACTCTAACTCCAGACTCTGCATTCTTAGACATGAGGCTAGGCTATGCCCCTATATTAACAAGAAGTGTTTGCTTCCAGCTTCAACACAAAATCCAGCCACCTCATTTGCCCTGGAAACATTAGTATGAATTTTTAAAAATATTTATGGATGCCCCACACTTGCACCATAGGGGCAGGCAGCTTGCACTAGGGTTTAGCATGTGGAATCCTTCAATAAGCAAAGTTCTAATTATTTCAAGATATAGCCCTCGTGCTGCTGACAGTTGATGGCTGGGGCCTCTGAGGGGGCAGCCCAAGGGTGGTTCCTGGGAAACATCCATGACTATTTTAATTTTTTATTACAGAAATTACCAAACATTCACAAAAATTTTTTAAAAAAGATCATTTTTAGTTTAGAACTGATTTCTTTACCTAGTAAGCAACTAGAGAGCTTTCCACTCACAAGGTTAGAAGGAAAACAAGGTAAATCCCAATAGATTCCAATTCCAACCAGGCCTTCCACCTCCACTGCTGGACCTTAACCCAAGCCAATAGCACCTTTGCCTGGAAAAGGCTGTAACTTCCTTATGGGTCTCCTGGTTCCATTCTTGCACTAAACTCTGTCCTCCATAAAGCAGCCACAGTGAGCCTTATAAAGTAAACAGATTACATGACACCCCTACTGAAAACCCTCCAGTGGCTTCCCATCACACAAGAATCAAATCCAAACTCTTTACCATGGCCCATAAACCCTGAGAGATCAACCCCTAGCCCATTTCCTCAACCTCATCCTCCACCAGTTCCCTTTATTCTCTCGGTTCCAGACAGTGGGCTTTCAGTTCCTAACAGGCCAACTCCTTGTGATCCTCAGGGCTTTTGCACTTGCTGTTGCCCTACCTTAAACCGTTTCTCCCCCAAATTGTGACATGACTGACTGGCTGCTTGTCATCATTCAAGGCTCAGCCCGAAAAACACTTCCTCAGAGAGCCTTCCTTGATTGCCCCTTTAAAGCACTCCTCTTGACACATTCCATCCATGTTCTGTGACCATAGCACTTGTCACTTGCTTACACACATCTTCATTTGGTTGTTCATTGTCTCTCTCCCCAAGCTAGGATGAAATTCCATGAAAGCATGGACTTTGTCATGATCACAACTGGTCTTCCAGTCTCTGAAAGGTGCCCAGCCCCGATAGGTGTTTAATCGATATGTGTCAAATGAACTAATAGTGAGTGATAAAAATAAAATACGCAGTAAGGATAACACCCACTCAATGTCTGACAGTCTTGGAGTCCTTTTCCTAAGTAGTAGGATCATTGTGGATATGTTCTGTGCTTTCATCTCTGAATGGAGTAAGAGCTCTCCAGATCCAAGTGACATACAGCCAGAGTGCTATATACTCAGAAAAGCAAAGTGAGTTGGGGAACTAAGAGGTGCCTATCATTTTGTCTGCATTGAATCTTCAGATTGGAAAGAGGATATGACAGATAGACCCTCTTGCTATTCATTCCTTCATGTAATTCCCTCCCCTTGAGTGTGGGTGAGACCTGTGACTTGCTTCTAACCAACGACAAAGGTGAATATGGCAAATCTCACTCCCATGATGACATAACTCAACGTAAGACTCCATGTAGGCAGACTGGAGTGAAACGCACCGTGTTGCTGGCTGCCATGCTGCAAGATGGCCTATGCAGAGGGCATGTGGCAAGGAACTGCAAGAGGCTTCCAGGAGCTCAGAGTGGCCCCCAGCTGACAACCAGAGAAAAAAATGGGACCTCAGTCCTACAATCACAGGGAATTAATTCTGCCAACAACCCAAGGAAGCTGAAAAGTGGTTCTTTTCACAGTTGCACCTCTGATGAGACCACAGCCCTGGCCAATATTCCTGGATTGCTGGCTGAGCAGAAGGACCCAGGTAAGTTGTGCCCAGACTTCAAGTCCACAGAAACTGTGAGGTAATAAACATGTGTGTTGTTTTAAGCCCCTAGATGTGTGGTATATTATTACACAGCAATATAAAACTAATTCAGCGGAGATTTAAATCATTTATTCATTTACAGAAAGGAAGGTTCCCTCACTAAAGATGTCTGCACTAAGGCCAAGACAAAAGCAATTAGAATTTATACAGCCTTGCCTATACTTCCCTATCAAGAAAATAAAGAGCATGATATGTTGATTTATCATTTCAAAGACAGTCAAGGAATGTTAACAATGCCCAGTATGGTTGTGTTGTCCCTGGAAGTTGGCATTAAATTAGGCAAAAAGTCCTTGTGTACTTCTCTTCTAGGGCAGCAGGAAAAGAGAGTCAGGAGACTTGCTCCGCTTCCCAGCCAGCCTTAGGGACAGAAAGCTTCAAAGTATGGGGTATATAGTGGTAGCTGCTGAGAAGAGAACAAGAGAACATGGTGGGTTGAGACCTTAGTGTTTGTGGGAAAATGAAGAAAGAAAAAAAAGTCTGTTGTGCACAACATGGGCCCTAAATGTAAAGGAGGTGCCTAGCAATAAAGGAGCCACTGGTAGATCCCAGTGTATTAGCTACCTTGTCTCTCTCTTTGTGTCTGTCTCTGAGAATCAGCTAAAAACATCTTCAGACCACTAATTTGACTCAGACATGAACTTAAGGGCATCCTTGGGCACCCATAACCTTGGTCTCTCAGGCACTTCACTCCAATGAGTTGAGCGGGGCTCACTGGATGTCATATAATGACTCTGAACAATGCTAGTACTGGGGTGAATTCTGAGAGTGGGTTAGGTTTTAGGTCCAACCACTTCCCAAACTCCTGGGTAAGTTTAATGACATACTTGTTATGGCCCCATGGGAACCATTTTCATTCTTCACAAGTCATTAAAATCAATGTCTTATGATGGCTGCCACTAGGCACCAAACATGTTTTTGAAGTGAAAGTACAAGGATGTAATACAGATGCAAAAAAAAAAATACTCATCAGAGAATAGAGCCAGGGGACCCATATACGTCCTAGGATATTATTTTCATGTCTACTGGCCATCTTTGTTCTAAACATGGAGTGTTTTCCTCCTGGAGGTTATGACTCAGCTGTGTGGGTTATAAGCAGTGTGTCTGTTGGGCATACCCATGCCACACCTTGGATTCTAGCACCCTTCAGGAGCAAGAAGGGGAACATAGGTCAAGGTGCTAGAGAACAGGAGAAGGAGGAGTTCTCTGAGGGAAGTAAGTGAGGGGCTCAGAGTAAAAAGAGAGATAAGTGACCAGGAGAGGCAAAAGGCTTGGACCAGGATTGGCATAAATTTAAAGGTGAGAGTTAGACCAAGCTTAGGCAAGACCATAACTAATGTAGGCTTGTCTTCAGAAGTAATCACTTCCCTTGAGATGTGGCTCTCAAAGTGTACTTCCTATATGAACAGCACGAGCATTACTAAGAAATTTGTTAAAAGTACAAATTCTTAGGCCATACTCCAGATCTACTGCATCAGAAATACTGGAGGTGGGGCCCAGCAATCTTTGTTAACAAGCCCTCCACATGATTCTGATACATGCTAAAGTTTGACAGCCATTACTCTTGGGTATCTAGTGCCCTCTCATTGTCTTCGGGTGTCCAAATCGCTGCCCTATCTAGAGATAACTGGGTTTTGCCTATATTCTTCTCACCTTCCCTCGTCGAATCCTGTAAGTTCTATCTGCCAGGCCCTTCCATCCCTACTTTCCCTGGACTAAGCCACCTAATTCATACTTAGCTGTTAACAGCTGGCATAAATTGAATTTTCAGCCCCAGTTATGTACCCTTCCCTGTATCTGCCACTGTTTGCCATGAAGCCATGCAGTTCCTCCACAAAGGCAGAATGTATGGCCCAAGCCCTTCTCTTTGGGCTTGGTCATGTGACTTGATTTGGCCAACAGGATGATAGCAGATGTGATTCAAGGGCTTGAAATGTGCTGTGCAGTTGAGCTTGCTCTCCTCTACTTGGCCATCCCCATGAGGTGGGATCCGCCAGGGATATGTTGCCCCCATGGCCTGATCCCAGAATAAACACATGTGGATTACAGCCAACCCAGACAGCTAAGCCAATGCACAAATATATAAGTAAAACATACATTCATTGTTGTATACCATAAGATTCTGGGGTTTTTGTTACCTAGCAATAGCTGACCACAGCACATTGAGCATCCATTAGTTTCAGTGCTAGCCTTGCAAGTGATCTATTTCCCCTACAAGATGGGACTCCTGAAATCCTAGTGATTTATGGCAGAGGAAGACTTTGAGGCCCTTTGCTTGGAGAGAGTGAGGAATATATCTTAGTGGGGATCAGTTAAGGGGAATGGGGAGCTTTCACTTCTCTGAAGCCAACTGTGATCAGCATTACCCTGAGAGTCACTCTTGGGTGAGACAATAAGAAAGAAAATGAGGATGGAGTAGGAAACAGGATGGGAAGGAAAGACAAGAATGAATGCGCAAAAACAAGGCAACAAGTTAGGGTAAAAAGAAAGTGAATAGCAACAAACATCATGTCATATTTCACTCTCACTCACTGCTGCTGATGGCTCCAAAGGGAATTTTTAAGTGTCTCAGCTCCAGCCAGATTTGTCTTCATTTACTCTTGCTTCTGACCATGGCTGCCACATGATTTGCCTTTTATTTAGCAAGCCCGGAGGAGTTGCAGCAGCACCAGGATGAAGAACTGCATTCTCTCAGTGGAAGGTGGCTGGGTACTATTTGTATTGAGTGAATTACTCACTCTGGAAGGCAAGCACTCCCACCCAGATTCATACACTGCAATTAATTGTTCCTGAAGTGCTTTCTTAGATGGGGTCACGGCAGTGAAATGCCACACATGCTTCCACTCAGCTGCCTGGGAACTCAGACAGCGAGAGAAGCAGTGTGGGTTACGTGCTAGCCATGCATGACACAACTCAGGCCACGCAGGGAAGACTGAGGTCACTCCTGACCATGGGCACTTGGCTTCCCTACGTGTTGAAAAAATGCTTGTTATAGACATAGCAGAGTATTCGTCCTATAAGTCAAGGACAAAAGGGGAAATAATTTAGTAAGTACTTTCTGAGTATCCAGATGTAGAGATTTAGGCATTTTTCAGCACTGAAGCAACAGTGCCTGAGATATTTGTAAAACAGCCTCTCCTCCCAACCCCAATTAATTTAGCTGGTCTATGCCATATCAGTGTCATCTATTCTCCCCCCAGCTCAGGGATCCAGGCTGGCCTCAGCCTCTCAGAAATTAAGGGAGGTGAAGGGTAGTGCTGTTGGTTGAGCACTTGCTATGTGCTAGGCATTCTGCCAAGTGGTTTACATAAGTTGTGTTAATTCTCCTTCTAACTCTGTGAGGTTGTGTCCTTATGCCCATTTTACAGATAAGAATAGTACAACAGAAGTAAAGCAACTTGTTCAAAGCACACATAGTTGTTAAGTTGAGAGCCAGGGTTGGAATCTAGACTTTCTTAGAAACTGATGTTTGCATCCTCACCATAATACATTACAGGGGCTTGTCCATTTCATCATTAGAAATTTTACTATTAGTTCCTTGGGGGCAGGGAGTGAATCTGCTTTTTCTCTGCGCTAAGTTTACATGCATTGTCTCATCTAGTCTTCTGAATACTAGCATCATCCATATTTTATAGATGAAAGAAAGTAAAGCTCAGAAAGGTTAAATAACTTGTCTAAGATCACACAGGTAAAAAGTGGTAGGGCCAGGATATGAACGCAAGCCTGAATCCCTAATTGTGTTCCCATTCCTTATGTTGTGGGGTACCTATGGCCCCATCACACCAGTTGAAAAGTGGTTACAAGTCAAAAAAGTAATGCTGTAAAAAAAATGGCTTTCTTAGAGCTGCTATAGACACCCCAGACCTCTTAGAGACATGTGACCTGCATCCACAGCAACCCTGAAGCATTAAAAATACTTAGAGAACAAACTCTACCCTCTCGCACAACTGTGCTGACTCAGCCTTTGGAGCTTACCTTTGGAAACACCAAGAATGAAAACGATGACAACAGTGGATTTGAATAAGCAATTTATAAAAGTAAGTTGCTGCTTGGATAAGAAACAATATTAAAAATATATTCCAAGGGTCACATTTCCCCAGCCTTGAAAATATCTGAAAATGGAGATAAGAAAGAAAAATGGGGAAAAAAAAAAAACAGAAAGAGCCATGTTCTATCGTATTCTCCCTTAGTTAATCCCAATGCTTCATAAGCTCAGAGAGACATCAAGGAGTTTCCATGTGGACATATCAGGGACTCCCAATGTGAGCTTATATCATAATAAATAAAAGCATTTAAAAAAATTTTTAAACCTGCTTTTTCAGTTTTGTTTTAGTTGTGCCTGCCTAGCATCTGTCCTTTCTCCTTCTGGGAGTATCCCCCTGATTTTCCTGGAGGGGAGTGACTCTCTCCCACTTGGGTCCATGTGGTTTGGGAGCAGGCAGCTCTACTCCCAGTCCCAAGGGAACCCTAGACAAGCCAGGGTTCTGCAGTCAGCACATGCCATTGTGTTGGCCACAGTGATCAGTTCGAGGACGGGCTGGCTGCTCAGCACGGTCCACTCAGAGGGAGTCTGAGACTTATGAGAGAGCTCTCAGGACAGCAGCTCTCCTCTCCTTTCTGCCCCTGGAGGGAGGGGAGGGGCTGGGGAAGGGGAGCCAGTGAGAAGGGCTCTACCTGGAAGCTGAGAGAGGGCTGGGGACACACTCACCCCTATGTGAGACCCTTCCCCAGATGGCCAGGAGTGACCTCAGCTTTCCCTGTGTGACCAGGGTTGTACCCTGAGAAATGCAGAATTGTTTGTCTGTCAATGGCGACTGAAAAATCCTAGCTAAAATAATATTGATGAGTAGAATCCAGACAAGAGGCCTAGACAGCCACCCTCTATATTCTGGGGCACTAAACTGCGAAGGTGATATTCACTGAGTGCCTTCTATGCCCCACACCCTGGGCCAACACAACACTTTCCTTAATTGCTTCTATCCAAGTGTCCCCTTTTCCTGGAATCATCTACCTGCGCAACTGCATCCAGTGATCTCCTACTCACCTTGCAATATCTTCTTTCACCTCCTCCTCTCAGAGGAAAGTGCCACCTTCTCCTGGTTCCTGCAGCACTCAACCCACAGCTTGTCGACATCTATGTCATACTTCCTTATTTTATATCTGTCTATATGGTGATTTCTGTATTAACAAATTAAGAAATACTCAATGAAAAAAAAGGTCTTACAATACATGAAGGAATAAGATAGAAAGTGAGGCTGCACATAGTGGCTCATGCCTGTAATCCCAGCATCTGAAGAGGCCAAGGCGGAAGGATCACTTGAGCTCAGGAGTTCAACACCAGCCTAAGCAACATAGTGAGGCCTCATCTCGATAAAAAAGTCAAAAAATGAGCCTAGCGTACTGGTGCACACCTGTAGTCCCAGCTACTTAAGAAGGTGAGACAGAAGGATTGCTTGAGCCAAGGCTGCAGTGAGCCATGATTGCGCCACTGCACTCCAGCCTGGGTGACAAAGTGAGACTCCACCTCAAAAAAATAAAATAGATAGAAATTGAGGTAAATTTTCCCTTTCAATCCAGAATCACTTCCTGGAGGTAAATATCAGCACTTGGCGTGACTCCATCCAGAAGCTTTTCACTAGACTACACTGAACATCTGTCTGTCTCAGGACGTATGAACCCTCTAAAGACAGAGAATTGGCTTCATTTATTTTTTAGTGGCAGTATGGGGCTGGATGGCCTTGATTAAAATGTTAGCTCAAACACTGACTAGCTTGTGGCATGGGAAGAGTTAATTAAGCTCTGTGACTCAGTTTCCTCATCCGTAAAATGGGGCTTATAATCGCCATCTATCTTATCAGCTTCTTGTGAGCATTAAATGTGTTAATATATTTAAAACACTTTGACCAGGGCCTGGTACACAGTAAGTGCTATGTAAATGGTTGCTATTACTAATATTAGTCTATAGCTTCAGTGTCTAGTCCTAAACAAAAGTGCTGACTGAATGAACATGAGTTTCTCTTGATCTGTACAACCTCAAGTGTGCATGCAGCCAGATGACCCCCTCATAGTCCCACCTATTGTCCCCAGGCAGGCTTCTAACACTGACATTCCCTCCTCTTAGCAAGCACCACCTTCATTACCACTACTGCTTACAAGCTCTGATTATGTGCCAAGGTCTCCTGCAAAAGACTGTTACGTATCTTCTCTCATTTTATCCTCTCAATATTTCCATTTTTTAAAAAGTATTCACCCATGTTCATAGCAGCACTATTCACAGTAGCCAAGTGGTGAAAACAATCCATGTACCCATCACCAGATGAATGGAGAAACACAATATGGTCTGTCCACACAATGCAATATTAGCAGCCTTAGGAAAAAGGAAATTCTGCCACATGCCATAATGTGGAAGAACCTTGAGGACATTATGCTAAGTGAAATAAGCCAGCCACGAAAGGATATATATGGTATGATTCCAGTTATATGAGGTGCTTAGCACAGCCAAACTCATAAAGACAGAAGGTAGAATGGTTATTGCCAGGGGCAGCAGGGAGAGGGAATGAAGGGTTGGTTTTTAATGGGTACAGAGTTTCAGTCTGGGAAGATAAAAAAGTTGTAGAGATGGATGGTGATGATGGTTGCACAACAATGTTAATGTACTTAATGCCACTAAATGGTATTCCTAGAAATGGTTAAATGCTAAGTTTTATGCTCTGTGTATTTTATTACAATTTAAAAATACTATGATCATCTCGTTTTCCAGTTGAGGAAACAGAAGTTCAGAAAGGTTAAGTCACCCTCAAATCCAAGCCCACATGGCTGGTCAGTGGCAGAGCTCAGGTGAAAATGCACACCTGCCTGCCCTGCCCTGTGCCACCCTCCACTGCCCTTCAGATCTTCTCCATGCTCCTTTTTCAGAACATCCTCCATGCTCCTGCCTCTCACACCCTTCATGGCCACTAGCAGGGCTATCCCAGGTGCAAGCCATTCAGTGTGGCCTGTTTGACTTGCTCGACCCTGTTGAGATCTAGGTCACGTTTCATGAAATGTGTGGTCTTCGGCCGTTTCAGTGGTTAGCAAATTCTGGTTGAGAGAAACAGGCCTTGCTCCTAGACATTATTTGGTTCAACAAAAAGAAATCCTGGAGCACCACCAGCCCTAGACACAGAAACAAGTCTCCAACAAGGTGTTTTCTTTTGGCCCAAGGATCAGAATAGCATATGTTGCAGCAAAATGTTCCAGTGTTCAGATGGACCTGATCTTGCAAGCTTTCGGTTCCACATCTAACTCTGCCAATCACTGTGGGGACCCACCCTCCTCATTCCAGGGAGTCTCCCAACTTCATTGTACCTCTATTGTCTCTCTTGTCATGAAGGATCAACAAGAACAACTCATCTGTTCCATAGAAGCTCTTGGGGGTCTAACAAAGAAATCAGAGAGATCTTCCATCTGGGAAAGGACAAGCTCCTCCAACCCAGAAGAACAAATATTCTCTTCTGCCCCCTCTCACTTTTTCTCTTCAGTGGTCTCCGTTCTTGGTCCTCTGGGGTGGACGGGAGGGGGTGTGCTCATTACCTTCAATGAAGCCACAGTCCCAGCTCCCAGCAAATATTGTCAATAACATGTCACTCATCCATTCCATGGTCTATGTGACAGGCACTGGACCTGGCTGCAGGACAATAACAGTGACCCAAAGAGGCTCAGTTCCTGTCTTCAGTGAGCTCATGGCCCCCTGAGCTTATCACAAAAGAGCCTCCATTTCCTCATCTATAATATGGGAATGAGAACAGTCCCTACCACAGAATATTGTTTCAGGGATTCAAAGACAATGCATGTGAGATCATGATGATGATGACGACTAAACATTGCCATGTACCAGGAACTGTTAGAGGCCATTTAATACACTTGATTCACTCATCAAACTTATGAGACAGTTTTTATCATTTGTCTCATTCTACAGATGAAAAAATTGAGGCACAACGAGTTCATGATTAACTGAAAAAAATAAAAGGACAGAATTGGGATCTGAATGCTAGAAATCAAGATCCTGAGTCTGTTTTTATAACCTCTGCTCTTTGCCTGACTCATTGTACACTGTAAGCATGGCAGTTGCAAGATGATTGACATGAGTTGAGGGGGCTTCAAACACAAGCCCAGGCACACACAGGATTACCCTGCTCATTGTCCTCTCCCAGCCTGGCCTTGACTCTTTGTTTCTGGGATGAGTTAGTTTCAAACTTATAATCCATAGTTATTCATTTTATAAAGACCTAAATTAGAATATTTGCAGAAAGTGAAAGCAGTAATCAAGAAAAAAAAAAAGAGAGAAACATGGAATTGGAACCAAGAAAATCCTGTCCACCAGGAGCCTCCTCCACCTCCATCACTTACTTTGTCTTTGGAGCTGTTACTTCTATTTGAAATTATCTTGTTTATTGATTTATTTGCATGTCTACAAGATATCTCTCCCTTCCAGAAGAACCACAGGGATGTTACCTGTCTTATTCATCAGTGGATTCCCATAGTCCACACAGCACCTGCCATACGTGGTTAAGGAAGCTAAGACCATGAAAATCTGACGACCCAAGTTCTCAGGGCTAGCAAATAGTAAAGCCAGAATTAGAGCTGGTTTCTATTTCCCCAATTGTGTAATAAATAGACTATCTGTGCAGTATTTACCTATTCCTCTAATCTGATTATTTAGATTGTCAGAGTAATGTCCACATGCCAGGCCCTAGACCTAGGGACAGGAGATAACCAGGTAGACATAATTTCTCAATGCCTTGCCACCAGACAGGACAGATGATGAGGCAAGCAGATCATTTATGACCCAGTCTGAACAATGTAGCCAGTGCCTACTTCCCGGGATCACCCTGGAATTGAAGGACAGAGTATATGAAAGTATGTCCCCACCTCCAAATTCAGACTGTGCTGTGGGCTTTATATGTATCATTTCTAACCTGTCCTCAGCCCTGCAAAGTGGATTGTCCTGGTGATTGATTGTTGTATAACAAAACCCTAAAATAAAAATAATGGCTTAAAAATTCCCATCGTTATTTTGCTTATGAATCTGGAGGTTGACTGGGCTCAGCTGGGCAGTTTTTGCCCAGGGCTCTCATGTGGGTGCAGTTGGATGGTGACTGAGATAGGGTCATCTCAATGGTGTATTCACTCATGTGTCTAGATGTTGTGCTGGGAAGTCTCCACAGCTGGGGCTGGAAGAGCGGAGGCTCCTTGTCTGTCTTTCATCCTCTGTGTTTTCTTTTTACATGGGGTCTCCACCTGGGAGCCTCTGAGTCCTGGGTTTCTTACACCATGGCTAAAGGCCCCAGAGTGCAAAGTTGCATGGCCTTTTCTAACTTGGCCTTGGGTGTCACGGAGCATCACTTCATCCCATTCTGTTCTTTGAAGCAGCCACAAAGGCCCCCCACAAAGGGAGGAGACATTGATGCCACTTCTTAATAGGAGGAAAGAATTTGCAGACGTATTTTAAAACTACTATCTGGATATTAGTCCACATTTTAATAATGGGAAAACTGAAGCTCAGAGAGGTTAAGGAACTTGGTCAAGGTCTCCAGAGCCAGTAAAAGGCATTAAACTCAAGTCTATCTGACATCTACGAGCACCACCTGCCCAGTGTGCCTGAAGCATTGTAGGTGCTTAATAAATGTTTGTTGGATGAACAAAAAATGAGAGCCGTCATGATGATTATTCTTAATTTTCCCTTCTGCCATGCTTAATCAATGGCTCCCTGGAAACCACTGCATTCAGGAAATGATAGCCAAGTATCATGGCAATTGACAATCAAGGAAGAATTTAAAAGAAGATATTAGGTTGGTGCAAAACTAATTGTGGTTTTTGCCATTACTAAACCGCAATTACTTTTGCACCAACCTAATAGGACTATCTTTGTTCACCCCAGGCCTCCCAAACCCCAAATCAAGTAAGACACTTGGAGCTGCCAGTCAAGACCCAATTATCCAAGACTGTGGAGACCATGCTGTGGACTGGCCAGATGGAGTGGAGGCTGATGGGGACCATTCCCTCCCCCAGCACACCAGCCACTTTGAAACCTGATGACAAGAAGAGTTAAAAAGTTGGGGACAGGTGCTCTGAGATTTACTGGGAGAAAATACAGCACAGATGTACAGATGAAGAAACTAAGCCCAAAGACGTAGGGACCATTTCAATACTCTCCAGCCCATTGGTGCTATGGCAGGGAAAAGCATCAGACCTCGCATTGTAGGTCCATAGACGTCTCAGTAGGAAGATAGCATGGACCAGGTATTTAGGATATACACCAAATCAGACAGGCCTGGGAGGAATGCTGGCCCTCTATGTATGGCTACATGATCATGACCAAGTCATTTAACTCTAGGACATTCAGTTTCCCCACTGAGAAAATATAGCTATTAATTCTCTTTTTGGATTAGTAGCAAGAACATATGAATAACTCCTATAAAAAAAGTCACTAAGTGTATTAGTCTGTTCTCATGCTGCTAATAAAGACATACTCAAGACTAGGTAATTTATAAAGGAAAGAGGTTTAATGGACTCACATTCCACATGGCTAGGGAGGCCTAACAATCATGGCAGGAGGCAAAGGAAGAGCAAAGGTACGTCTTACATGGTGGCAGGCAAGAGGTCATGTGCAGGGGGATTTCCCTTTATAAAACCATCAGATCTCGTGAGACTTATTCATTATTATGAGAACAGCACAGAAAAACTTGCCCCTATGATTCAGTTACCTTCCACTAGGTCCCTTGCATGACAC
The DNA here is from genome assembly GCF_009828535.3 of Hylobates moloch. NCBI lineage: Eukaryota > Metazoa > Chordata > Mammalia > Primates > Hylobatidae > Hylobates > Hylobates moloch. Next base: position 25,600,250 of record NW_026652279.1, read on the forward strand.
ATGGGGATTATAAGAACTACAATTCAAGATGAGACTTGGGCAGGGACATAGCCAAACCATATCACTAAGTAAAGCACAACTAAAGTAATAGGAAAATGTGGGCAAAAGAAAGGAACAGATAATTCACGAAAGAGGAAACATCGAGCCAAATATATATATGAGTTGTTCAAAATCTTTAATGATCAAGGAAATGCAAATCAATACCACAATTTTTTTAATGTGCATTAGTTTGGAAAAAAACGTAAAACTGACAGTTCCAAACATTGGACTGACTATAATCTATATATTTCCATAAGCATGTAAATTGGTGCAACCACTTTGGAAAACCAAGATGCACAAGAATGTCCAAGGCCACACTGTTAACAAGAGCAACAGTCTGGTGATAACCCAAAAGCCCACTGGAGGGAGAATGAATGAATAAACTGTGGGATATTCCCACAATAGAATATTTAAGAGCATATGGCAGATACTTAGAATATAGTAAGAGTCTAAATGGATAAACTACAGAGAAATGCAACAACACAGATGGGTCTCAGCAATGTATTAAGTAAAGACAGCAAGTCCCTAAAACTACCTAAAGTGTGATCACCTTTAATATAAACTTTAAAACAACTAGAATGGAATAGACACATGTATTTATGAATATGTATAGGTGAAATAAAGTTATATAAAAAGGAAAGGTGGGAGTGATGGACATGAGACTCAGGACAATAGTATGATGGGGGGGGCAGGGATGAGATGAGGGAGGAGCCCTACATTTACAGGTAAGTTATTGTCAAAGTCCGAGATTTTGTTTTAAATTTGAGGTCATGAGTATTCATTACATGATTCAAATATGAAATTTTTAGTATGTGTATAAACCAAGAATCCTTAATTAATTAATCCTTAATTTAATTTTGTGAAGCAGAGGACCAGTGACAACAATTCCTTCTTGGTCAGGATGCTGTGCGGATGCAGAATGAACAGCCCAGCTCTTACACAACTCCCCAGCACACAGCAGGCCCATAGTAATAGGGCAGTGGTTGTTATGTGTATATGTGGCTGGCTAAAGAAAATAAAATCATTTTACTCCAAGCCCCTCTGCCTTGTGGCTTCACTGATTTTAAGAATAAATACAATCTTTCCATTCTTGAGGGGCCCATGCTTTAAAAATCGCCTAGCTCTTGTCTGATAAATTTAGAAGACCTACTCACTTCCAAATCTCAGCAGATTTGTTTTGAACAGTGAGCTCTTTAAGGTACTGGGATGTGCCGCACTATCCTTTGCTTCATAAGGAGCTCTCACAGTTTGATCTCTGGCCCTGTCCTTTTGAACCATTTCACTTGGTCTGGACCTCAGGTTAAAAGAAAAACTGGCTTTCCACAGAGAGTGAGGGTACCTTGTTGACAGGGCTCTTCTACCTGGCCATAAGTTAGAGTTTGTTTTTTTTTTCTTTTTCTTTCCTTCTGTGCAACACAAGGAACAGAGAAGTCATTTAAGCCATATGAATTCTTGCAGGCTCAAAAACCAAGTTTCCAGCCTTAAAAACATGTCTCTGTTTCCTTTGGCTAATTTGCAAATCCAGTAATATTTTCAGATAAGAAGGTAAACAGAGGATGGAGGAGATTAAGGAGGCCTATCTTGGGCTAGTATCTTTATAGAGTGACCAGGAGAAACAATGTTACTGAAGCCTTTCCTTTTCAGGGAAAAGAATAGTAGCCAAGCCCATAATAGCCTCCAAACCTGGGAGGGTGATTTTATTAGTCTGTTCTCACACTGCTTTGAAGAAATACCCGAGACTGGGTAATTTATAAAGAAAAGAGGTTTAATTGTCTCACAGTTCTGCATGGCTAGGAGGCCTCAGGAAACTCACAATCAGGCAGAAGGCTCATCTCTGCAGGGTGGCAGGAGAGAGAATGAGAGCCAAGCAAAGGGGAAGGCTCTTTATAAAACCATCAGATCTCTGAGAACTCACTCACTATCACGAGAACAGCTAGGAGTAACCACCCTGCCATGATCCAATTACCTCCCATCAGGTCCCTCCCATGACACGTGGAGATTATGGGAACTACAATTCAAGATGAGATTTGGGTGGGGACACAGTCAAACCATATCAGTGATACAAGGAGGTACTTCTCTGCACCTTCAAGAAAAACGGGAACACAGTGAATAGGGTGCCAGACATACTTGCACCAGATCTCAGCCTCAAGGCTTAGAGACAAGGAACAGTGTCAAAAAAGAAATTGGTAGTCTATAGTCAGAGCTCTAGGATGAAATGAGCTGCCTGGAGAGGGAGCAAGTTCCTCATTTAAAAAAAATCCATTATCTTTCAATAAGTCCTTATTTGCAAGGATACTGAGGAACAGTCTCAAGATGTTAGAACCAGATCAAAGGTTTTAACCTAGGGCTTTAATCTGGGGAGGTAAGGGGGATGAATTATCAGAAACTGAAGGTGGAAATTTGCATAGATTGAATGAGGATTGACATCTTCTATAATATTCTCAAAGAAGTGTGTGTTCCTAAGAAAGACAGTGAATCAATAGTATAAACGATCTTTAAGGTTGCTTCCCCCACCAAATCCCAAGACCTGGAATCATTTATGTCTTTGAATTCAGGCTGAGGCAAGTAGATATTTTATAGGCTTAATTTAAATATGTACCCAACTAGAAAGTAGGCTCCACGAAGACAAGGATTTTTACGTTCCCTTCGTTGCTCCGTCACCAGCCTCTGGAACAGTGATTGACACATACTAGGTACTTGGAAAACATTTGTTGTTGAGTGGATGAATTGAGCCTACCTGAAGCCTGTATTTCTTTTGCTTAGTGTGACCCACAGACAAATTATACCCCATATGACTGGCAGTGGAGGTGGCTGGACCTTAGCAAACACTCATCTTTGGACTTTATCTGCACCAAGTCAAGGAGTGTCCCACATAATGCTACTGACAATGACATCTGCAATCCAATGTCAGTGCCTGATTATTTCATGTAATGGAGCAACTCTGAAATGTCACCCTACCCCCTACAGCAAAACAACCCTTACCAGTCTAGAAAGGAAGGTGTTAACTGTGGCCCTGGACACTGCTTTTATAAAAGGCATCCGCTGTTCCTGACTTCCAACCTTCCTATGTTGTTGATATTGAAACCTAATTGTGTTGATGTTGGTCTCCAAGGTAAACAAAGCTTTACAGGGGAAATGTTTGGACTTAGAGATTCCTGTTTGCTCCAAGTATGGACTAATGGCCAGAATAATGAACATTTTCATTCATTTCCTTTTAAAGTGCTCCTGCTAATGTAGCTAAGTGGACAGCTCAAAACAGTTCCTATTGGCCAATTATCAAAAACAGTTTCTGGAATATGATCAATACTTCCCACCCTTGTGGAATTTTCACTTAGAGAAAATCCCAAGACTTGTACCTTTATGAAGGCCCCAAGATCCTGAGGGTAGAGCAAGAAAAGAGGGGAAGTAGAAGAAGGGAAAAGAGAGAGGAAAGAGAGGGATGGACATCAATTGCTGACGTGAGTGCTTATTACATGCCTGGTACAAAGCTAAGTTTTTCAAATATACGACCTCATTAAATCCTTTCGATAGCCCTAAATGAAATGTTTTCTTTTCCCTATTTTGCAGATAAGAAAACTAAGACCCAGAGACAGTTCAAGGTCACACAGTTGAAGTATGACCATGCTGGGACATGATGCGAAAGCCTGTGATCTTATATCCACTAGGTTGCACTGCCTCTCAAATCTTGTTCCTCTCTCTCCTCACCATATGTAGTTTTCCCCATGGTGTGAGGATGGTTTCTGAATTCAATTGTAAGTCCTCTGGCCTGAAGAGAAGAGATAATGCATATATAAAACAAGTAACTAACGGTGGTAGCAGATGGTAAAGGCTGGAGATGGAAGTAGAGGTTGGTGGGTAGACCAATGAACTTGGACCTTCTCTGGAGGGCAATAGGGACCAAGGCAGGGTTGGAAGTAGGGGAGGAGCATGGCCAGAACTGTGTGTTAGAAACAGCATGCTGATGGTGATGTGCAGCCCACATGGGGTCCTGAACAAGACAGATATCACTGGGCTGAGGAAGTCGTCTAGCCCATCAGTGGCACTTGTGGAAGGACTGAGCCTGGCAAACCTCAGCCTCATAACCCAGTCTGGGAAGCCAGCCTCTGTTGGGTTTGGCAAGGAGACATGTATGAGCTCAGCAGGAGGGAATTCAGAGTGTCACTGGTTTAGAAAGGAAAACGATCTGCTGAACCAAGACCACAGCTGGACCATCCTACAAAAGGGCTTGGCAATGTGTCCAGGGCTGCCTTTGTTTTCAAACACATGTGGTATCACAGCCACACTGGAGGCAGCCTCAACCCTGGCACTCAAGGGCTTACAGCTCTGAAAACAATTCCTAGGAATCTTGCTCCTCCAGGTGTGGTCCAGAGACCAACAGCATGAGCATCACCTGGCAGCTCATCAGAAATGCAGAATCTCAGGCTCCACCCAGAACCTGCACTTTAAAAAGTTCCCCAGGTAATTATTTTAAAATTGAGAATCACTGTCCCGACATAGTGAATCAGAATCTCTGGAGCTACATTTCTCAAATCTGCATAATTTCTAAGCTCACCAGATGAATCAGACACACACTAAAGTTTGGTCATCAGGGCAGGAAACCTTTGAAATGTCCTAAGAATGTCAATATTGCGGCATCTAAACTATGTTCTTCATAGGCCTCCCATACCCAGGAGTGTCACAAAAATTCCCTGTCACCAGGCATGGGCAATATCATGATTTGCCCTGCAATGTATCAACTTCTAAAAAAGGCATTGTAACAGCTTATACACAGAGCAGGTAGTCAGCTAAGGAGCATAATAGAATGTGCTCTAATGAAACTCCACAACCTGCCACCCACTGAGCATGTCTCTCCATATCTGGAGGAGTTCAGAGCCTAAAACCCCACCACTGGCTTAAACTGTGCTTCTTTTTAAAAATTACAAGTTTTTTTTCTTGAATAAACACACACACACACACACACACACACACACACACACACACATACTTACACTCAGATTAAGTTTTTGATGACTTTTCAGAGCCCGCTTTTCCTAGTGGCAATTTATTAGCAAGTATTTTCGGTCTACCTCCAAAGAATATCTTGGATGTTCCACCTCTCTACACATCCACTGCCACATCTTGTCTCATCTGCATGCCTGCAAGAACCTCCCAGCTGATCTCTCCACCTCTACTCCTGCCTTTTCTGGTCTCTACTCCACAAAGAGCTCCCAGTGCCCATTGGAAGACATAAATCAGACCATGTCATACCCCAGCCTAAGGCTAAGATCTGCCTGTATCAATGTCCTTCAGCTGCTCTAACAAATAATTACCACAAATAGATGATGGCTTAAAACAACAGAAACATATATTGCTCACATATATGCCCAAACTCCATCTATAACCCATACACAGCCAGCTCTTGGTTATGGCTTGGGCCTTATCTCCTGTTTCTGAAGGCTGGAAGTCCAAAATCCACATCACTGGGCTAAAATGAACGTGTCAGCACAGCTGTGCTCCTGGCTCTAGAGGAGAATCCATTCTTCGCTACTTCCAACTCCTAGAAGTTGCCAGCATTCCTTGGCTTGTGGTTGTATCACTCCAATCTCTGTCCCATGTTCACATTGCCTTGTCCTCTTCTGTCTGTGTTGACTCTCCCTCACCTCCCTTTTATAGGAACACGTGTGATTACATTCAGAGCCCACCTGGATAATCTTCTCATCTCAAGATCCTTAACATAATCGCATCTGCAAAGTCTGGTTTTGTAATATCACATAACATTTACCTGTCCCAGGGATTAGGATCTGGATACCTTTTGGAAACCATTATTTAGCCTGCCACATTGCCTTTCCATTACACTTAATAAAATCCTAAGGCTTTACTGTGGCCCGCAATGTCCTACTGATATGGCCCTGACCCACCACTCAGGCCCCATTTTCTTCCACTTTTCTCCTCTTCCAGACCACCCCACCGGTCTACATTCAGGTCTTCAAGTATGTTCCTACACCCACAACCTTTGTTTTTGCAGTTCCTTTTGCTTAGAATGTAATCTTGGCCTAATGTGCTGAGTGAATGAATAGCTTATTCCCACGAGCTCAAAAAAGACAATGGCAAAACTAGAAGGAGCAGCACAGCTTGAGACTAACTTTGCCTGCTTTTCAATTTGACCTAGAGAGTTTTCTGGTTAAAGATGTTTTTACCCCCTCTTTTTTCAATTACCAAATATCCCAAAATATCCACAGTTCTTAGTTATCTGTGGGCTCTCTAGAAGGGAGTCACTTAGACAATTGTAGCCATCTGAATTGGGTACTGATGAAAATCATATCACATGGAACCATCTCCAGGTTCCTTGTTCTTGTGAAAACAAGGCAGTCTGAGAAAATCCAATAGATTGGCATTCCAATCTATTTTGACCTCCAGCAAGAATTTTCATGAGGCTGCTTCTTCTAGTGTTTGATGAATGCTCATTGTTGACTTTGGGCAATTTTATAAAAGCCACTGCTTCATCCTGCCCTGGAGACAGAAGGCCTGCCCGTGGCTAAGTGGCCTTTACTTACCTCCTGACTCTGAGAGCAAAGCTATCATTAAATGGAATTTCTAATAGGTTATTATGATGAAAACATAAATATAAGGAGGTTCTTTAGCCCCATAAAGAAAGATGCTAACTTCTGTACAGTTATAGAAATCAATATCAGTCACTGTATTATAGATAGTGGGTTATCTAGAGTGACCACTTCAACTCATTCTGGTTTGCCTGGGACTTTCTCTGTTAGGACTGTAAATCCTGCATCCCGGAGAAACCCCTTAGTCCCAGATAAACCAGGACAGCTCATTGCCCTAGTAGTAGCTACCTGGCCCTACCACTTGGTGAACTCAGGGCAAGTGTATAAGTGGAGACCCACATAGCATAGGTCTAAATATGTAAGAGTTGTACATCAAGCGAACACACTGTTGAATAAAAATATGTTCTCTACTCCTACCATGACAAATGTTTTTGAAACAATTTGGCAGTTAAGGTTTGAATTCCAAGTTCTTGAACTTCTCTCTGGATACTGGTCTGTCTCCACCTACTCTTCCCACTTCTAGGTCTGTTCCACACCTCCAGGGGTCTTGCTCACATATATGCCCAAACTCCATCTATAACCCATACACAGCCAGCTCTTGGTTATGGCTTGGACCTGGGGTAAATTGTTATGAGGTTCATCTTGGAAGCAAATAAACCCAGGAAAGAGGCGCGCTCTGCTCTGGAAGTGGGATTAAGACCCTTCAAAGACCCAGAGTGGGGACTAAGGTACTTAAAGCCTGGCCTAGAAGGAGTGGGTAGCCTAGAGGAGGGCCAGAGTGTGGTCCTCAGGACTGGAGCCACTCTTGCCTGGGCACGAGGGTGATGCTGGTAGTCATCACTCACTAAAGGCCCCTTGTAATTGGAAACCATGAAATAATTTCCAGTTTCCAAATAAACCACCAGGTCCTTCTAGGCAGAGGTTAGAGTTGTTTAATCTAGAGAAATAAAGTTGCACAAAATCTTACAGATGCCCTCAAACTACTCCTGGAAAGAACTAAGGTCCTCACTAGAAGAAACAACTGTAGTACAGTAGAGGGAAAAAAAAATCATGTAGCAAGAGGAAAAACTGCTTAGAAAATGACTCTCATGCCTGGAGATTTATAAGAAAAGTATTTGCCACAGAGGAGACCAAGAGCTTGACAAACTCATACTTCCAAGTTCATGTTAATGCTAGGATTTCTGTTTTCCCTCATGGGATTTACTTTAATGGATGATGCAGAGGGCAGTGGAAGTATCAGTAGGTTCAAAGGACTGCATGCTCAAAATGACTTGTCTGCTTTTGCAACCTAATCATACAAGTGTGGTGAATGCCAGGAACTCTATGTTAAGTAAATAACAGTACAGATGATAAGAGGTGGCATGAAAAATCATGAAAGTAGAAAGTGATGATGTCATAGTGCGAGATAAGCTGGGTTTAAATAATGCCTCTGCAATTTACTACTGGTGGGGCTTAGGTGAGTTACTTTGCTTATGTGAGCCTTGGTTTGTTTCTAAACAAAATAGGGATCCAAACAGTACCTACCACATAAAACTGGTATGAAGATTGATTAAGATACAGCATGTAGGCCAGGTGCGGTGGCTCACGCCTGTAATCCCAGCACTTTAGGAGGCCGAGGCGGGCGGATCACGAGGTCAGGAGATTGAGACCATCCTGGCTAACACAGTGAAACCCCATCTCCACTAAAAATACAAAAAATTAGCCAGGTGTGGTGGTGGGCACCTGTAGTCCCAGCTACTCGGGAGGCTGAGGCAGGAGAATGGCATGAACCCGGGAGGCAGAGCTTGCAGCGAACCAAAATCATGCCACTGCACTCCAGCCTGGGCAACAGAGTGAGACTCCATCTCAAAAAAAAAGATACAGCATGTAAAGAACTCAACCCAGTGCTTGTAGCCGGATAATTGTTCCAAAGTATTGCTTACCTGTAGTAATAGAAGTGGTGGTGGTGGTAGTTGTAGTATGACACAAGTAGAGTAGTACTAATTGTTTTCAGGAACAGGCAATAATTGTAGTAATATGAGGTGTAGGCAGATTAGTTGGTGATATGCTTTGGCTGTGTCCCCACCCAAATCTCATCTTAATTATAGCTCCCAAAATTCCCACGTCTTGGGAGGACCTGGTGGGAAGTAATTGAATCATGGGGGTGGGTCTTACCTACGCTGTTCTCTTGCTAGTAAGTAAGTCTCATGAGATCTGATGGTTTTATAAAGGGGAGTTCCCCTGCACATGCTCTCTTGCCTGCTACCATGTAAGACATAACTTTGTTCCTCCTTTGCCTTCCACCATGACTGTGAGGCCTCCCCAGCCGTGTGGAACTGTGAGTCCATTAAACCCCTTCCCTTTATAAATTACCCAGTCTCAGGCATGTCTTTATTAGCAGCGTGAGAATGGACTAATACAGTTGGATTCTGAGGCTCATTTTTCTTGAGTCTGGATGAGAAGGAGTCAACTTTAGTGATAATTGAGATAATGGGTAAAAGAATCCTTTAGGGGAAGGAGATGATATATGGATGAAGCCTGAAAAAAACTGTAAAATGACCAAATGGAACTGGCAGGGAAACATGAATCATTCACGCCTTCATTAGAATATGCGGCACTGTGTCCGCAATGCCTTGGGCATAGAGCCATCCCAAACCATGTGGGGGACACCAAGAGAAGCTTCTGAGGATGCTCCCCAGCATACTCACAGTTATGAAGACTCCACCTGAGTCACTGCAGCAAGTCAGTGACATCTTAGATGATAGAAGATAGGTCACTTACTGGCAAGCCTGAATCAACACCCCCCTTAGCAACTGTCCCCATCACTGGCCAAACTTAGGTACTACACGATCTGTACATGAATCACTTCTAAATTAAGCATGAAGATTTCCAAATTAGTTCAAAATGATCTAACATCTAGACAGAAGGTACATATCGGAGGAGGGGAACATAAGGAGTGAGAAAAAATAGAAGGCTATGTTCTTTAAGAAAACAATTTATTTTCTTTTGAAAGGCAGGACCTATTTTTGCAAAAAATGACTGACTCACTTTATTTTTTGGATCATTGAAAAGGAAAGAGAGTGTGTGTAATGGATTGCTTTACAACCAAATAAAGATGTCATGTGGACATTAAGCTTTCTAATTTGGTTTATATTATTCCAGCTACAATCAAAATGCACACGTGAAACTAAGATTGATTCATTTCTGGGTTGGATTGCCTAACGTTCTTTCTACTGTTATAAGTAACTTCCCGAAAAACCTTTCTCATGCTTTCTGGGACTCAGGAGCATAGTTCACCCTAAGATGCCCTCTGACCTGGTCACCCCAATTCTTCCTCTTGTTCCCAAGGGCTGTGAGCCTCACTGCAGGATTACTGGCTTTCTGAGAGTAAACTGGGAAGTTCCTGAGTTCTCGAAGCCTTTTGTCACAGCTTTTCCAGTTCCTAGGCATGTGATGGGGGACAAGCATTCATGGTTATTACCAGGAGCTCAGAGAGACCAGAGTTCAACTCCCATCTCTGCTACCTGGCTCTGCATGACCACAGACAAGCTGCTTAATCACTTTGAGCTTCAGCTTCCTCATCTGTGAAATGGGAGTACTCAGAGGCCCTAACTCTAGGATTATTGGGAGGATTAAGTGTGACTATCTTTGTAAAGGGCTTGGCTCAGTGTCTACCCACATGGCAAGAGCTCCACAAATGTTAGCTCTTACTCTTTCTAATGGAGGAATGTTTGGAGTTATTTATTTAGATGTCCTAGAAGTTAAGCCACTGGAATCTGATACTTTTGGTAATACAGAACTGTAAGCACCAGCCAAACTCAATTTTTCTTGTCTCAAGGCCCATTCTTTTCCTGTCATAATGCTCCCATTCATTACCTTTTGTTGTAATTGTTTGTTTAACATCTGTCTTCCCCAGGAGAGTGAATCCTGTGTGTGTCTTTTTACATTGCTGCATGCCCAGCAGAGTTCTTGATATAGAAAGAGATGTGCAATTGTTATTTGTTAAATGCCTGAAAGACTGCTCCACAGATTGAATAACTGAGTGATTCAATGAAAAAAAGAACAAACTAAATGATAGAAATTGGCCACTTATATTCAACTGGAGTATATAAAAGTACTTTGCTAGCATGACAAGAGGTAGGACTATAGAACAGTAGATTTTACCTAGGAAATAGTAAGGTCTTTAGAGGAACACATAATAACTATTTCTGAATATATTGAAGAGTTTAATTCTGTTTTTGCTACCCATCAATGATGGGTTAGAGAGTAATACCCTACTGCAAAGCATTACTCACTTCACACTCACATGGCCCTCAAATTGTACATCCCTTCCACCCTCCATCATAATCCAGGATCTGTTTGACAGCTTCTGACTTCAGTGTGACTATCCATGTCAGATGACGTCATTGCTAAACCATGTGTCTTAGGTTGTGAGAAAAGCTGGGAGAATCAACAGGAAGGCCCAAAACTCTTAAAGCTTAATTTCTGATAAGTAAGAATCTTTCCTGAAATCTCATACCCACTCTTTTCTTCTGGGTGAGCTCATCCAGTCTTTCCAGAAAGACTGATCAGCAGCAAGGCATTGCTGGACTTTGTCAGGGGGATTTGGTGTCTTCATACCTTGTTCATCAGCCACGAACACACTCATCTTTCAGAAGCTTTGGAATTCTGCCCGTGGCTGTCTGGACATTCTGCTGCATTCCCAAGGGGCCTCTTGGGATGTGCATGGTTAGCCACAGAAAATCCAAATTATGTTTTTAAATTATTACCTGCCTTGTGTGAACAAACTAAAATGGCCATTGAACAACATGCTGACTATCCTATTTTCCTCCTAAAAATCTTTGATTGTGATAAGCAGAACAATTATTTAATGCCATTTTTTGTCACAAGGGAACATTGGACTCCCAAATGCAGCCTGAGCAAAATCTCTTTTTTTTTTTTTGAGATGGAGTCTCGCTGTGTTGCCCAGGCTGGAGTGCAGTGGCACGATCTCGGCTCACTGCAAGCTCCACCTCCCGGGTTCACGCCATTCTCCTGCCTCAGCCTCCCAAGTAGCTGGGACTGCAGGCACCTGCCACAACGCCCAGCTAATTTTTTGTATTTTTAGTAGAGACGGGGTTTCACTGTGTTTGCCAGGATGGTCTAGATCTCCTGGCCGCCTGAGCAAAATCTTAAATGTCACTGGGAAGAGTTTCTCAGCGAACCAAACATGATAGCTAACTACCTGGCCATTAGCAAATAATTATACAGCTACCAAGTACCAAACACCTTCTCCATGCCAGGCAGTAGGCTGCACACTGGTTCTTTAATCTACGTGCCAGGACTATGAGGTTGGTAGTATTGCCTCCATTTTATAATAGGTGGATTGAGGATCATGGTAAGTAGCTAACCAGGGATTTGAACCAAATTTGTCTGACTCCAAAGCATGAGCTTCTACCCTCTTACAGGTCATACCAGCTCACTGAGATAGGAGGGGAGGGCCACTGCCCACAAAGTGGAATATAATGGTGGAATCAAACTTAAGCAGAGTACCATAGTACCTAAAACACGGAGAGGAGAGGAGGAGAAGGCCTCTCATGCACACGATCCTAGCTTTCTAATAGACTAGCTGTCATCGTGTGGGAATGGGAGAGCCCTTCAAATAGATTCCAGAGGCTGGAAAAGCACAGAAGGGTGACAGCCCCAGGAAAGCAGATGTCAGCCCAAGGTAAAGAAGAACGTTCTAACCATCAGATCTGTCCAAAAGTACTTGGAACCGGCTGGTAAAAAAAAAAAAAAAAAAAAAGGTGGGGGAGTGGGGGAAATGAGCTGCTTGCCATGGAAAGCATCCAAGCAGAGGGAAGCACGCCCTGTTGGGATGCTACAAAGTTGGGGGATATGATACCTTTGAGGTTCTGTCCAGCTCCCAGCCCCTCTGTTTGCTTTGGGAAGATGCTTACTAATCCCCCTTGCCTGCACACAGCTACTTCCTGTTGCAGATATGCATGTAAAAGAATCTTTGCAGAATCAGTCTGACATGACAGTTTCATCTCCCTGGTGATGAAGAAAGCAATATGGGGAACTGTTATTATGAATCCTATTCATGAAAACAAGGAAGAACTGGGTGGACATTAAAAGGGAAGGGAATCTTGGGAGAGGCAGGAAACTATGGGTGTGACTCTGTGCCAGGCAATGGCTGGGTGTTCTATGCACATAATCTCACTTCAGCTGGGTGCCTCCCTCTTGATGCCAGGCTCATCATTTCCATTTTACAGCCAGAACAACCTGGGAGAGAAGTCAATTTGCCTGTGGCCACATAGCTAACAAGTGGTGGAGCTAGGGTTCAAACTCAGATATGCCTGACTTGGAAACCCTCACTCTTTCCTCAAAAGTATGCTACCCAACCCAGTAAGGGGAAGGTGAGACAGGGCACTGAGAGGACAGTAGGCAGGACAGGTAAACTTTGATGGGCAGCAAATGAATAATGAGGCTTCAGCACGGAATGGGACACAAAGGACTAGGATACTAGGACAGAGGGAGAGGCTCGGGCAGGTAATTTCATCATTGAGGAAGGGTGAAAAACTGGAAGGAAATGGATCAAGGCAGACATTTTCTCCTTCACAATTGAGTCTAATTTTGGCCTTGAGCCCAAGCTACAGAAATTGATTCCAATCACAAATGATGCAGGGTCATAGATAGGAGCTGAGACACAGGTAACATTCAGAAGCATCTTCACCTTTTTTTTTTTCTAGAAAATGACATGATTTCAACATCCCATGGGGCAATGTTACCAGGTAACATTATGTTTTCCACAAGGCTTTGAAAAATTAAAATGCCAGCATGGCAAACAGAATGGAAAATGTGATAGTGGGAAAAATGCTAAGGCTTTAATTATACTGGTTTTTATCTCCTCTCTGTCTCTTAAATTCTCCTGGAGAACACAGGTGCTATAAGACTTCCCTCCTCCACTCACTAATTGGAGATTCCCTGATGGGAACATGCCCAATTTTCCCTATTTACTGGTGGGTAGAAGGTTATTCTAAAATGGAATGTTATTCTAAATAGGCCACATAATTAGGTTATTGAGGGTCACCTACAATTAGCCCACAGGTGTTAAGTGATGGGTAGGGAGGAGAGGAAGTGGTTTTTATCTCTATCCCAGGTCCTGTAGCATAGCACAGCTTGGCACATGGTAGACACCCAAGAAGTGGTCACTGGTATTTTAGCTGTGGTTTTGTACTTTTTCTCAGTGTTAACTTTGAAGTCTGACCCATGTGAGTTCAATTTCAGGCTCTGCAAACAGCCATGTGACCTTGCGAAAACTTCTTAACATCCCCAGGGCTCAGTTTGCTCTTCTGTAAAATGGAGATAAGATCGCCTGACTCAGGAGAGTGTCAGGAGGATTCAGTGAAATTTTGTGTGGATAGAGCCTGGCAACGTCATGTTGGTGGTAGCTCAGAAACAGCACCTGGTACCAATTATCTTTAGCGTGTCCCTTGAAACTGACAGTTCCCTCTTTGACAGGCCAATGTAAATCCACAACCCAACCCCCTCCAAGCTAGTTCACCCCTGCCACTACTCTCCCTTTCCCCCAAGAATCAAAGTGATTCTTAGACTAAGAACTTGGAACTGCAGTATTGCTCCTTAATCCTGTTCAACACACTTTCTCAGTGAGTCATAGCGACATCTCATTCCCTAAGGGACACATAGATAATGACAAGGACTTTGCTATATCCCGCTGCAAACTCTAGGAAGGTCAGCAAGTTACAGAGATTTGGCTCAGTAAGAGGGTCTGGCTCAGCAAATTGCTCTAGGTTCCCCACTATCTCACACTCACACCTAATCCCCAAAGAATCAAGAGGAGATTAATGCAACTGGTCCCCCTGATCCAGGAATCTTTTCCCCACGGAAGGGCCATCAGGGCTCAAACCATACTTTTGCAGACAGCCCCAGATCCACTCCTCACAGCAAGCCCTATTTTTTAGGGGCAATTTTTATTGATAATTATTTTAATGACAATATTTTTCTTGCATCTCCAACTTACAAGTCATTTTTATGTATAGGCATTCCTGAGCATAAGAAGTCCGATGGCCCAGGATTAAATTGGCTGAGGGAAAAAGTACAAAACAGAAAGTGAAGGAAACCACTCATGGGAAGCGTTTGCCCACCTGTCACCTCGTGGCCCAGTGAGAGGCCCTGGTGCTATTTTCCATGACCCCATGAAAATACTGATGGTGGTGACTGTTGGCATCACTTGTGTTCTTTGTATTTCTTTAATAAGGCAGTTCCCATACTTGAAGAGGCCGCATTTTTAAAGATGAGGAGACCCTGGCACAAGGGACTCAGTGCCTAAAGTCACTGTCAGTGGCCGAGGAAGAACTCAGCAGTCAGTCTCCTCATGACTCAAGAGCAGCCAGCAGACCAGTCTAGAAGGCTGCTAAATTTTTGTCTTGTCTTCCCAACACCTCTAATTGGTTTTCCTATTCTAATTCATTTCCAAGCCTCCAATTCTTTTAATTAATCTACATACAATAGACAAAGATAATATAAAAGAAACATACTGGGCAGTCTATATCTGAGCAAGCTGACTAAGGCTGCCCTAGGATCATCTCTCAGACTCACTGTTGTGTCAGCGTGGGTTAGTGTTCTGGCTGGAAACACTCAAAGGGGTAGCTGAAGGGAGTTTAATGAAGGGGTTATTTATAAAGGAGAAAGCATGATTCAAGGACTCCCCACTGGTTCCTACAACAGCGGAAAGCAGGGACCACCCCTAGGCCTGAAGAGGCCAAGGGAGAAAGTGGTCGCCAGACCAATGGGAGCTGTGGCTTTAGGTAGGGGGGATGCCACCCCTTCCAAAACCCTGCCCAGCCCAACAGGGAGGCAGTGGGAGAATAAATACACCCACCCCTGATTTCCTACCAGGACGGCGGACTGGCTGAATCCAATGGGAAGACAGCAAAGGAGTTCATGGATGGAGTCCAAGGGTGAACTTCCTGGGCACAGAGCTGGAGGAGGAAGGAACAGAGTGAAACTGAGGGGCACATGGAAAACATCCAGAATAGTTCCCAAAGGCTGGGGGTCCAGTCTCTCCATCCTTGTCCAGGCTATGTCCTCACCCTGAAACCAGGGGTCTTCTGAGCAATCCCAAGGTGAGTTTGGATCCCAACTAGCGATGAGGCCTGGAACAGCTTACTTAACCTAGCAGAGCTTCAGTTTCTCATCTGCAAGTAGGAATAACACACTTGCCCCTGGGGTTGTTTTAAGGATTAAACTTATAAAGCACTAATGGAACATTGGAAATAAAAGGCATGTGTTCACTTCCTTCCAGCTACCCAGAATGGGGGCTTCTCCAACTCTGCTGCCCAAAACAAAAATGATAGAGGCTTGACCACATGCACACACACCCTGAGAAGATGGAGAGGCTGAATGTGTCATTAGATAGTACACTAGTTAAATTAAATGTGTAATATGGTTAAATCCTCCAGGACCATAGCTAGAGTCATCTCCTAGATGCTAGAACAAGAGAAAATGTGCTTTAAAAAGGAGATACTCAGCTTACGGTACTTAGTGCCCCAGGAAAGTATAAGAATCAAGAATCAATTAAATGAAATCTTTCATTTAAAAATAGGTACCAAGCTTTTTTACCCCAAGAGAATTAAATCTTTAAAACAGAACCAGGAGTGATGGGGAAGATAGTGCAGTGGTTTTCTATACTGTGTAACAATACCACTAACTTCACAGCTTAAAACAATACTCTTACTCTCTCATGGTTTCCATGAGTTGGGAGTTCAGACCTGGCTTAGCTAGGTTCTCTGCTCAAGAGCTTATAGGGTCTAAGCCAGGTGTCAGCTGGGTATGAGGTCTCCTCTGAGCCTCAGGTCCTCTTCCAAGCTCATGTGGTTGTTGGCAGATTCATTTCCTTGCAGATGTGGAACTCATGGTGGCTACTTCTTCAAGGTCAGCAGGACAGAAGGAAAGAAGACTCCTGTCTCTCACTTCTATAATCTCTTTTAAAGGGCTCACTCATCTAGGTCAGGCCCCCTTGGGAAAAGGTCCCTTTTGATTACCTTATTAGGGATCTTAATCACATCTGAAAAACCCTTTCACCTTTGCCATAAGACACAACAGTATTCTGGGAGTGATATCCCAACACCTTGGCTGTATTGTATTGGTTCAGAACAAGTTAAAGCTACCACCCATACTAATGGAGAGGGAATGATACAAGGGCCCAGATCTTTAGAGGTCAGCTTAGAATTCTGCCTATTACAGATAGAGACAAACAAGTGGATACACTGTGTAAGACAGGGGGAATTAAGATCATTATCCCCATCTCCCAGAGACTCCAAAGTATCTTGTTCAAATCACACAGCTTGCCCCTGCAATGGAGCTAAACATGCAGATTTTCTAGGACTAAGGCATGTGTGCCTTCCACTCCCTTATCAATCTGTCAAAGAAGGGAATGGCCCCATTGCACCATCAGGTGGGATGTGTGACTGATGTGCAGGGCAAGTTTATCACTCGCCCCTAGTAAATCATGACAAATTTGAATTGCAAGATGATGGTCAGCCACAATTTTAGCAAAACTGGGATCAAAATGCAGGGCTCCAGAGCCGTGATCTATTGTTATTTTGTAACAGGCACATTTTCCTTGTGTTTTCCACTGCCCTCGTCAAAGACTGCATGGCAAGACACTGCTTGGGTCAAACAATCATGTTCTGTTTTTATCCAGATGTTTTAGCCTTATAGGCAAAAACCTTTCTGGTTCTAAGAGGTCATCCAAAAACCTGGAAAAAATTAGACAGTTATTCTAAAGTGAAGGTTACCATGAAAATGACAGGAAAGAAACCAAAAAACTTAAGTTGTGAATAATTCACATATGTATGGTACAAATGATGGTCCAAGTTGGTACAAATTAATGTAGAAGGTTCATGTATATTTATATTGTTAATTCAGATATACTGTGTTCCATGGACCATTTCTGTCTACCGATGCTTAAGTGTTGGTTGTTTTTAATGAATACAATATGTAAAAAAAAAGATAACCAAATAGGATTTGGTTATAATTTAATTTAACTAGTGTACTATTTAGTGATACAAACAACATATTATTCATGTTTTCACATTGAAATAACTTGGGCCCTGCTTGCTACATTGTAACAGTAAAAACATCATTGTGAGCCATGATTATTGGGGATTTATGAAGGTGTTGGCATGAAACCAAAAGATCTGGGTTCAAGGTCTTTCTAGTTCTGCCCCTTTCTAGCTTTGTGACTCTGAGAAAATCACTTGTGCCTCCCAATGCAGTGTTTAGAACACATAGTAGACCACACTGCACCAATCAATTACCAGTTTCTAATTGCTCAGGTTCTCCACCTGAGAGTGAGATGTTGTGAGTTACTGGCTAGCTTTCCATTAGTACCTTTTGGTGTCCTTGCTGTGAGTAACACAGTAAATCAGCCATTGTCATTCCCCTGCTTAAGACTCTCTATAACTGCTCTGGTCAATATGGTAGCCACCAGCCAGATGTGGTTGATGGTAGCTAGACGGTAGCCACCAGCCAGATGTGGTTATTGAGTATTTGTAACATGGCTAATCTGAAGAGAGGTGTGCTGTAAGGATAAAACACACACCAGATTTCAAAATGAATCACACACATAAAAAAGAGTGTAAACCATCTCAATAATTTTTATATTAATCACAGGTGGGAATGACATTTTAGTTATATTGAGTTTAATAAAATATATAATAACTATTTCACCTGTTTCTTTTTTATTTTTTTTAATATGACTATTAGAAATTGTCAAATTACATACATGGCCTGCATTGTGTTCCGGTGGGAAAGCACTGATGTCTAACCTTCCGCCACTTCCAGGAGAGAACGTAAACTCCTTAGCATGGTTTATGGGGCCCACATGAGCCAGCTCCTGCATGCCTCACCTGAGGCTCCTCATACCATTCTCCCTGTCCCACCACACTGACCTCACGATCCCTCAGACATACCACACTCGCACTCACCTCAGGGTCTCTGCTCTCATGACCCCTTCCTCCTGGAATGTTCTCTCCATGGGGACTGTACTCACAGCTGACTCATTCTCCTTCACTGGGGCTTAGTTCACACACCACCTGCTCAGCCAGACCTTCCTGGACCCCCTAATCTAAAATGACTGTGTCCAGTGAATTTCTCCATTTATTTCCTCCTAGGCACTCACTGCCATCCTTAATTACCTTATCTAAATATCTGTCCACTTGTTTAATGCCTGTCTCCCCTACACACATTAGAATAGAAGCTATATGAGGGGAGGGACATTTCCTGTCTTATTCACTGTTGCATCCTCAGCTCAGGGCCTAATCCATAGTATTTCCCAATTCAATATTTGTTTCTTTAATTAATTTGTTCATGAATGGTAAAAAGAATACAAGACTCAGAGTCAAAAATCCCAGTTAGGACAAGCCCAGTGATAATGATGACAACAACAGCAGCATCTTAATCCAAGTGCTTCCTGTTTTGCTTATAATCAACCATCTGAAATCATTATGGAAACAGTGCAATATAGGTGAAATGGTGCAATCTGAAGTTAAAAACTCTGAATTTAAATTTCAGCTCTGCCACTTGCCAGCTATATGACCTTTGATACAGCCCTGGGACTGTTTGGGATTTCTGTTTTCTCTGAGACTAGTTGTCTTGGAGTTCAAGTAAGATTAGGGCTCTGTCAACCAGGGAGCCCCAGAAGTAGTTATTAGACCAAGATGTTCTCTAAGCAGAAGGACTCTTTTATTTACCTTGATGTTTCCAGCACCTATCAGAGGGCTTGGCTTATGGCAAGTATCCCAAAACTCCTTGATAGATGAATGAATGCTTCTAAGAAGCCCCAGTGCCAAAAAGCAATGACTCTTGGAGAAATCAGATCTCTACTCTTTCAACTTGGAAAAGATATCCAATTTTCTTCCAAAGAGAAGTGAAGAGGACCTCAGAGCTGGAGTGAGACTCAGGTGCAATAACTATATTTCCCTCATTCTCCTGAAAAGTTCCAAGTTGTAATAGTCTGTCCAGGTGTCCGGTTAAGTCTCTGAATATAGGTCCCCTGGAACAAGCGGGTCAAGTGTAAGGTTTAAAGGGTCAAAGTCAGAATCCTCAGCTGGGGAGACAGCAACTTCTAACAGAGAGCAGGGATCCCCTCTCTGCCTACAGCAGGTCTTTTTCCAGAAAGGAGGGAATGAGCCACCCCAAGCAGCAGCTCCTGACACTTGCATTCTGAGAAATTCTGAGAAACAGCTGCAATATCTGCCTTCTTAATTGTACCTGGAGCCAAGGGTAAAAATAAGGAGGGGGAGAGACTCTTGTGGTTGGAGCTATTAATAAATAGTGTTAAAGTTAATAAAATTAGTATTATTTCATGGAACAATGATTTTTCAAGACGGGGCAAGGAGGGTGGCTGGGAAGGGAGCGGCAAATGACTTCACTGGGCAGGCGTTTGCCTGGTTTGAAAAGGATAAAGCTTGCCTTTGTTATATTCCTGGCTTCTGTTCCCATAGATCTAAAATATAAAGGCATCTGGCATGACATCCTGATTTAGCACTATTGTTCCTAGGATTTGCTACTGAAAGGACTATTCATGTGGAAATCTCCTCTCCCAGGTCAGGCTTCTGTTGGCCACTGTTTATTTACATACTGGTTTAACATGCAGCCCACCTTGGAAGTTTGGACAAATGAGGCCAGGTGTGCCATTGCGCCATCTCTCCCTATTCTTACCTTGCCTGCTTACTGCATGGAGGTAGAGAGTAGAAGAAGGTTACCAGAGGTTGGGAAGTGGTGGGCTGGGGTGTGAGGGGATGAAGAGAGCTTGCTTAATGGGAACAAACACAGTCTGATAGCAAGAAAAAGTGCAGTATTCAATAGCACAGTAGGGTGACTATAGTTAACAATAATGAATCGTATACTTCAAAATAGCTAAAACAGGCTAGGTGCGGTGGCTCACTCCTGTAATTCCAGCACTTTGGGATGCCAAGGTAGGAGGATCACTTGAGGTCAGGAGTTCAAGACCAGCCTGGCCAACATGGTGAAACTCTGTCTCTACTAAAAATACAAAAATGAGCCAGGTATGGTGGCTCATGCTTGTAGTCTCAGCTTCTTGGGAAGCCGAGGTGGGAGACTCGCTTGAACCTGGGAGGCAGAGGTCACAGTGAGCCGAGATTGCGCCACTGCACTCCAGCCTGGGCAACAGCACGAGACTCTGTCTCAAAAAAAAAAAAAAAAAAAAAGCTAAAAGTGATTTGACATGTTCCCAATGCAAAGAAATTATAAATGTTCAAGGTGATGGAAATCCTAAACACCCTGATTTGATCATTACACATTGTAAGCATGTATCAAAATACCACATGTACAATCATTACATATCAATAAAAAAATATAAAAGCCAGAACCCAACCCCTATTCATTTGCCAAATATGTACTGTGCCTATACCACATGCTAGGTGCTTGAGGACATAGCTGGGAGCAAACAAGGCAAAAATCAATTATAGCAGAAATCTGTGAAAGAAGAAATAGGTCATCCCTCATCTTGGAAAAGATAAGCCACAGATAGAAAGCCCTTTCCAGGAATGTGTAATAAAAAGTCACAATTCAGGATCCCTGGCCAAGATTTGGGATGACTGGAAATGATGATAAGAACTAAATTGGAGGAGGCTTTCAAGAGGAAAAAGCCTCCAGCAAGAGACAGCCCCACAATGGGAACTGCAGCCTCCCCTTCTCACCGAATCCCTCCTGAATGGTGTACTTCGGGACCACTCTTCAGTCTCTGTGCAACGGAGTTTTATTTTAGCCCACAGGAGCCCTGGTTTTTCTGGCAGGGGGCACTGCAAAGACGGGTTACAGGCCGAACACCTCACAACAGAGACAGCAGTATTCTCTCTAGGATAAAAAGGGCTTGTGTTTAATCCTGTCAGGACAGGGGGGAAATGCCTCTGGGAATCCAAGTCTGCGGAACCGGCTCAGCAGAGAGATGTGGCTTTATAGGCAAACAACATGGCATAGAGAGAGGAACCTGGCCAATTCTGTCTTATAAGAGTAGTTATGTGTTGCAAGGACTCCACATTCCATGGATTTGTGAACTCAGATGGAATCTTGTTTGTCCAGGCCTGCATGACCCCATTTATCTAAAAATTACTAACTTCCTAGTTTATAGTTTACAATCCTGTGCCCCTCCCCCGCCACGCCCCCATGAGCTCTCTCTCTATTACTCTCAGTCTCTCAGGTTAAAGCCTTGCTCAATAATTCAGCTGTGGACCAGTTATTCTCTCTGATTATTTCCTCATCTATCGTCTTACAGTCATAATAATAATAATATCTGAGATAATATGAGCATACAACAAGACAATATGTCCATAGGAGCATCTCTAAGGTCAGGACAGTGATTTCTTGCTCATGGAATAGGAAGGATTTATGTTAAAGCAAGTTACAAGAAAGCAGTTTAATACTTTACAAATGTTAAGTTTAAAAAACTCATAACTCGCTGGAATCTTTTCTCCTCTCTGGATATTGGAGAACTCGCCCAGGTTTGGGAAAAGTTAGCCAGCTCCTGCAAAACACCCCCTCCCTCGGCCCTCCCCGCGCCCCCTACGACCAGGCAGAAAGGGTGGGAAGGGGAGCACAGCTCAGCATTTATTTCTGGATCCAGCTCACTAAAAATACCTCGGCTCTCCTGTTTGATCACTCTCCCTTTTGACCTGAATGGATCGCGGGAGCCGCGCCGCCCGCCCCACCTTCGGCCCGTTGCCCTTTAAAGGAAAAGGGCGTGGGGACGGATTCCTGCCGCTCGAGGGATAGAAGCGAGCTGGGCAGTCGGGGCCGCGGCCATGCTGACGTCAGGGCAGCCGGCGCTCAGCTCCGCTCGCTGCCACAGTGCAGAGACCTCCCGGAGGGAGGGGGACAGCCTTGCGCTGGGATTGGCTGGCTTCGCGCGAGCGCCGGCGCGGAGTGGCTGGCGAGGTTTTAGAGGGAGTCCCGCTCTCCAATTAAAGCGGCCCAGCTGCGCCTGGCTGCGCACAGAGCTCCCTCCCAGGCCCGCGAACTTGGCCATTCAGCCGCCGCTGTCTCCGCTGCGCGCCCTCGCGCCTCTGCCTGAGAAGCCAGGCGCTGTTCCACCCCGCCAGAAGAGGATGGCAAAGGTGGCTAAGGACCTCAACCCAGGAGTTAAAAAGGTGAGCGGAAAGCTGTTTGTATTTACCCAGATTCTTACTTTTTCTTGTTTCCCCTTCCCATCTGTTCGCGGAAACTTCCCAAAAGGTAATGAGAAGGGAACTCTTTAAATTCCAAAACTGGATGGAAAACAAATAGTTGGGAATACATGTTTGAGTTAACAGGCACACACACCCCAAACCCATTGTTGTGTAAAATATTTGCAAAGGGTCTTATGTCTTTGGTGATGCTAGTTAAAATTTAATTAAGGTTTTATATATATATATATAATCTTAAAGTCTGTAAAGGAAAAACCCCTAGCTTCCTCCCTCCCTGTCCTCAGGTGGCTGAAGTAAGGGTTGAGGGCATAGGGCATGTAATATTTACTCAGTCTCCCTTTTGCTATTATCCCAGTGTTTTGTGTGTTTCCCCCAATACACACACACACACACACACACACACAGTTTCTTTAGTTGGTGATGTTGGCAGTGGCAGCAGTTCCAGCATAAGGGAACTGATTTCTGTCCCCAGGGTCTGCACGTTTCCCTTTCAAGAAGGGCTGGCCCGGAGCCCAGAAGGTCACGGGTAAACTCCTGCACAGGAGCCTGCGGCTGTGCCTATAGCTCCAATACCATTTGTCGCTTACCTGAATGCAGCTGGGAGAGGGCACAGGCTGGAGACTTAGAGAATATGTGAACGGGAAGGGAACAGAGAGACAACCTAGGCTTTACAGATGGGGAAACTGAGGCCCGGGGTCACAGAGAGTTGGTTCTAACAGGCTGCTGACTGTAAGGCAAGCCCTAGGCATCCAGTCTCCATCCCTGCCACTTATTAGCTGCACATTATTCACCAAGCCACTTTTCTGAGCCTCAGCTTCCTTGTCTCTGATGTGGGGATGATAGGCCTAACCTCCCTCATGGCAGTGGTAGCAGGGATAATGACACTGTGAGTTAATTTCCCAAAGCAGTAATTGTTAAACTCTGATTTCACAGGATTTAGTCTTGCAGGGCAAGTCTTCCTTAAACATCTGCCATTAACCTGCAGGGTAGAATGAGAGGGGGAAAAAAAAAGACTGTGGGAATCAAACTAAAGACACAAACAGCCACTTAGAGGCACAGCATTCACCATCTAATTTATAGCTGTGCTCTTCTGTAGACAATCTGCCCAGACCCTGTCACAGAGTCCAGTGGATCCTTCTAAATGTGTGTACCAAGTCACATTGAATCTGGGCATTTCTCTGGAATGTATCATGCCTCATTGCATTTGCCAAGCTATTTGCAGAATCAAGTCATTTCCCCTCCTACAGAAATTACCATAACACTTTAGACTCTTAGAAGATACCTATTAATTGCTACATAGTAGTGAGTTATGCATGCAATGCTCTTATTTCTCCATACATTTTTCTGGACTCCTTGAGGGCAAACCTGTCTTGTTCATCGCTGTTCGAAGGTAGCACACCATGCCACACAGCAGGACTCAAAAACCTATGAGTGAGCCATGAGAATATCTGTCCAGCTAAGACCACACTGTTTGCATAGGCTTCATTTCATGCATTATTTTTTAACTTGTAGAATTGATATTTGTGTGTCTGAACTGCCTCCCCAAGTTCAGACACAGAATAGTTCATGGCTAAAGCTGGCAGAGTTCCACTGTCCTCTGGAAAGTGAAATGATTCTGAGTATTTTTAATATAAGCTGGTTGATAGTTACTGTATGAGGTGAGATGAAGTATATGGAGACTCCTCCTCCTCACCGCAGTCCTGTGTTGCCACTTGGAGGAAGCCTTGTTTTTATTTTCCTTTGCATAGGGGAGTGTGATTATCCTGATTAGAGGCGGAACATGTTCTCCTTCTTGTCACCCCCTAGTGCCAACTTCCTTGGCCTGCAAAGGGTTTGTTTTCCATTTAGATCCAATTACAGGCTTAGAGAAAGAATGTGGTGGGTAGAGATGAAAGGGCAGATATTTTTTTTACCTCTTGGGACTGCGACAATCAGGAGGAAGATCACCATTCTGTAGGTTAACCAATGTCTTCAACTCAAAATGTGGAGGGGAGGGAAGAGAGCCGAGAAGCTCCCCTTGCTGAACTGAATGTCACAGAAGTGATTAAGTATTACGTGATATCAGCAACATGCTGAAAAGCTTTTACTGCATATTTATTTTTTAAATCTGCAACAGGGGTGGGGGAGGTTTATAACATTTGGCTTCAGGATGCATAATCACACTTAGACATTTTGAAACAATTTCATAGACTCTTAGAGCTACAAGGGGCCTATTTACAAAATGAGAAATGGTTTAAAATGGCATACAGGCTGTTTCAATTTCCCTACTCCCAAAGGGGTTGGGGCGGGAATCCCCACCAACTGGAAAGTCATAAAAAGATCTTCAGCAGAGAACATAAAATCTAAAAACTGGAGTAGACTTAAAGGTCATCTAACCAACCCCAGACAGGCTGGGGAAAGAGACTCACTAGGGGCCACATACATACATCGTGGCAGAGCTTACAAGTTCCCTAACTTCTCTCTTTCTTTCTAAGTAAAATGCTTCCACTGGCTGCTCTTGAACCATCTTTTTTTTTTCTGTTAGGAAAGAGAAGGTTTCCTAGCACAGACAGTTCCCTGAGAATGGTGAAATCGCCAACATTTCTTGGTAACAAAGGGCCTTGAAGGCCAAATGCCATTTTTGTGGGTGAAACCAATCTCAACTATGGATTTGTTCTTGTTTATTAAGGATGCAAGTTATTAGTGCAGGCTTTGGCTTCAGATCTGGTTTAAGTCCTAGCTCCCCCACTTACTAGCTGTGTGCTCTTCGGCAAGCTAATTGACTTTGAGTCTGTATCCTCACCTCATTTGAAAGTTGAAGAAACAGTAACAGCGTCTACCTCCCAAGGTGGCTGTGATAATTAAGTGAGATGATGTACATAAAAGGCTCAGCATATGAGTACTCAAAGTTAGCCACTGCAGTCCTTGGTGGTGGCGGTACATTTCATTGGGTGCATCGATGCTGAAAGGTATCTTTCGGTGAATGAAGGACACTTTTATTTATAACTGCCCCATCCGAAGAGCACCCAACTTTCATTCAGCTAAACCTAAGCCATTGCTCAGCTTTGACAAGCTAAGACAATGACCAAATGCTGTTGCCTTGATTCTCACCCAACGGATGCAAAATCTGCTTACATGGAACAGTCTTTCGTTCTGAACATGGATTGCCAGTTATTGAGCATTTCACTTTGGAGTTATATAATGTTGGGCCTCAAAGGGGACTTGGAACACCTTACTTTTTAGATAAGGAAACTGAGGCCCAGAGGGATCAAACTCCTTATCAGAAGTTGCAGAGAAAATATACTGAAGCCTGTTAGGCTCTGCAAGAATACAGACCCCTTGACTGTCAAGGAGCCATCTGTAGGAATTTAGAAGGGATTAGAAGAAAGAGAGCTAGGAGCCTGTTCATAGTTGACTGTGCAGTCACCAGTGGGCTGGCTCCACAGGGAGCCAATTAGAAATTCTCACCCCTCAGCACAATGCCCAAGGGGCATTAAATGATGGTACGTCTAAGTCCATTGCCAGGTCCACCTGGATGTCTCTCTCCATGCTTCTCTACATCACATCCCTCTTGGCTTTCCTGTCCTTCAGGCTAGGCCTTCCCTCTGTACTCAGCCCTTCCTGCTTTCACCTCCACTTCCTGCAGCGTGCCAAACTACTGGCACATCACCCGGGTGAGCTGATCCAATGTAAACACGGCTCCTCGAGAATTGTCGTTGGCTCTCTCAATCTTAAAAACATATTAAACTGTCACTTAAAGACTTTAATAGCCAAGACATTGGAGACATGCCCATAGGTGTATAAGCAACTTTGCCCATAATAGAGCCTTATTTTTTAAAAACAGAAATAAATTATCCAAGTCCCTTTTAAGGGCTTTCTAAAAACAGATGCTGAAACCATTACTTTGTAAATTGCAGATTTTTGTCCTAACCTGCAGGTGTGTCTGACTATGTGGAGTTGGGGGCTGACAGTTGACTTTCACCGATGTATCTGCCACTGTGGTAGTGGGAGGCAGGAAAGAGCTTCATCAGATTATCTTCAGGTTTAATCTAAGCCATCTCAGCTCCAAGGCTAGGAATTTGCTCAGAGCTTACCAATACTCCTATGAGTTGGAAAGTGGAAAAATGCCTTTGGCATTCCCCTCTGAGGATGCTTGGTTTGATCCTCTCTTCATGCTAACTGACCAAAAGTGACAAGGATGAAAAAAGAATAGGCTGAATTCAGCAAAGGCTGGGGACTAGGAAGGAGGGGCTGCGCACAGGCTTTTGTGTGTGTCTTTCCTTCCGCCCTTACGCAGGCCACTTCCCAAGAGGAAAAGGTAAAGAGTAGAGAAAGAAGTAAGGGAATAGTTCCTCTCGCAACTCACTAGAGGCGAGAGGGCTCCAGGAGAAGTATTCAATTTGACTTTAGGAAGGCAAATCGTCCTTTTTAGCTTGCACATTCAAAATAGTTTGTGTCTCATAAAGTGGAGATTTGCCATGATAAGTAACAGACCTTGAGAGCTCTTATCTCCCAACCATTCATCCAACACCATTTAAATCTTTATTTTAAGAACAGATTTCTGGCGGGGGCGTGAGTCATTATAATAACTGCAGGCATTTACTGACTGGATGACTTTGGACAGGTCACCTTTCCTAGGAAATGGCAGAATTTGGATGCGAACCAGGGTTCCTTCTGCCTCCAGCCCACTGACCTTTCCTTTAGGCCAGACCATCTCCCAAATAACAAATGATTATGGCAAAATAGGCTTAAAACTTCGTTCCACTGAGAGCAGAATTGTGGAGCAGCTTTTCAGAACATCCAAAACGAAGAGACAGCTGTTGCTCTTGAAGAGCCTTCGTTTAGAAATATCCTCATATCCCCTACCATTTGATAACAGGAAGAGGATTTGGCCAGCAGCTGCTACTGTCTCACCAGGTGCAGGGCCACCAGCCACTTTTGCAGGACTCCTTCAAGATCACAACATTTCCTTAAATCCACATGGAACAATTGGTGTGTCCCAAACCATTGTTGGACGTTTACATATAGCAATAGCATAGATCTGCAGAAGTTCTAGAAAATGCTCTCTATAAAACTTTTATAGAAAGAGTTATATATGAAGTTGAGTCTACTATGTCCACCAAGGCTCCTTTAGTGGCTGAAACACAAATTTAGTATCTAATCCTGTATATTTGATGCAGAAATTGTGTTTTCACAAAAACAGAAGTGATAAATCAATTACAATGCTTTGTGAAACTCCCAAATCAACTCCTAGTCTCATATCTGCTCTTTTGTATGAGAAGCAAACCCTTTTACATTTTTTGCTCAGAAAAGAGAGAGGAGTCTGTTCTTACTTTTATTATCTATTTGGATTCTTGCCTCCCAACAGACTTGTTCTCTCTTAGGACAGGCAAGTTTGGGGCTAGGCAAAAGAGAGGAAGGAAAGACATCTCTAATGGTCCAGAGATGATTGACATTTTCTTGTGTGTTAGCTCTTTAACTTCAAGGACTACCATGCAAAAAATATTAGTGTCCTTTTTTACACATGAGTAAGTTAAGACTAACAGTTTCAAATGACTTGCCTAAGGTCACGTGATGACAGATTAAGAACTCAAACTCGCCTCTCTGACTCCAAAACTTCAGTTCTTTTCACTCTACAAGAAACAGAAGGCATTCATAGAAAGCAGAAATCTGGTGAGGAGGGACTATGATTATTCCTGTGACTTTCATACACAGATCAATTTCTTCCAGCCCACTGAACTCATTGATATCTGGTTCAGCAGCTTCCCAGCATTTGCAAAATGTTGCTAGGCATCTGCGTCTCTTCAATATCTCTTGGTCACCACCAGGAGTGTACTGTCACCTACACCAAATCAGAGCCATTTCTCGGGTATAGAATAAAGACTTTCTTGATTTCTCCTGGTTTTCCAGAAGGCTAATGGACATCTCCCAGCGAAAGACTAGTAGAGGGGAATGCTTATTTTAAAGAATAATACATATTATCCTAATACTCTAAAAATAATCCTAGAGACCTTGTCCCAGAGCTTTCAGGAAACTCTGGCCAGGGAAAAGGTTGGCCTTGACATGTGCATTTCTACATGTCTGGTCAGCCTGACCCATGGCCTACCCAGTAATATATAAATCACGACCAAGCCAAACATGGCCTGGGCCCCCACCAGTACATGCTTTAAAAGGAAACATAATTGCTAAGGGAGAAGAAACAAAGGCTCCATTTGGCAAGTAACTCTACTGAAGGACAAAGGAGTGCCAGTGTCCAACTCAAGGTGGCCATTTCAAATCCACATGCTTTGTGTATAGATTTTGTCTCCTCCTCCTGTTTAAAAAATATTGAATCCTTTGTAAAATTTATCTTTGGAGACAAAGGCTAATGAGCCATTGTCTGAAAGAGCTGAGCAGAATCGTTATCTGCTCATTCAACCCCTTCATGTCACAAATGGGACAGGGGGAGAAATGGCATATCTGAAATTTACAAAGAAAAAAATGGCATATCTGAAATTTACATAAGAAATGGCATATCTGAAATTTATAAACTTACATTTACATGAGTGGTGCCACAACCAAGATACATTGACTCACAGCATCTTTTGTGAATGAAGGAGAAAAGAGTGTCTGCTGTATTCTGTCACTTCCACCCCCAGAGTATCCCAGTTTTGTGTCAGCCTCATACCTTGAAACTCAGAAGTTCAGGTGGACATTTTGGCTGTGAACTTAGCTTTGGCCACAAGGTCCAGAAGCCACTTCGAGGAGCTGTTAAACACACAACATTTGCAAGCACAAAGATCTAGATGTGACCTGCAGCTCTTCAATTTGCCAGGTCTGCAAACTTTGCCAAGTTACTGATCCTCTTTGGACCTCTGGTTCCTCATTTGAGAAAGATAGCTAACTGTAGTTCTGCATTTAAACAACAGTTTAATGAGGTAAAGTGCATAAAGTGCCTGGATACATAATATGCCCTTGATAAACATTTCCTCCTGCTGTTACGGGTATCCGCTCTCATCAGCATGATGCAAAAATCCCATAGGTTATTAAGTATTGGAATGTGGAAGACCAAATTCAGTTTACCTACATCACATGGGGCTTCTAAGCTCTCAGACTGCAGGACCTTCTCTTTGTAGTTAAACTTGGACCTAGCCATAAATATACTCAGGCCACATCACATTGCAAAATCATGAGAATAGCCACAGTTCGTCTTGGGTGTTTGGTTGCTACCCTTTCCATAGCAGCCCTCCCCTGCTCCATTACTGGTCTTTCCCTCCAATGTCTTGCTTATAAGATAGGGCAACAGTCACTCATTTCTTTATATAGCAAATATTTATTTAGCATCTGTTATGTGCCAGCCACTGTGCTAAGTGCTGAATACATGACAATGAATAGGAAAGCTTTGATCCCTGCCAAGTAAACTTGAGTCTGGTAGAATTTATTTTTCATAAGGCAGGAGACAGGCCAAATAATGTCAGTGTTCTGTGAGTCTTTGTGTTCCTTGACCTCTCCCCTCCCCAACACACACACATACCTCTCCTTCCTTTTCCAACCACCCTCAGATTTTCCAGGACACACACCTTCAGAGCCACATCTCAACTCTGGTCATCCCTACAGTGTAACAATAGAATGAGTGTGGTAGGTCTCCCAGTTGTCACATTTTAAACAGGGCCTTTGGGAAGAAACCACCAGTGGCACTGAGTGAAAAGGAGGCTGAGGCAAGGGGGACTATTGGCAGCTCTTAGGTCCCACCAGCAGCCAGTGGTCCCTCAGCCTTCCTACAGCGATACGGAGGTAGACCAGTTGTCTTTGCTCAGCATACGTTTTCAGAGGCAGCTGAATGTTTAGGTTGCATTTTTCATAGTACTGATGTCAGGGACACCAAAGGGCAGGAGCACAGGGAAAGGGCTCTTGGCTGACTAATGACCTCATAAGAAACCTGCCCTTAGAAGAGAGCATCTATTTGGGCTGTATGACTCAGTGGCGTTTCTAGGTACTGATTCATGAGGCTGACCATCGAGGTGACTGACCCATGCAATCTGCTGGCTGAAAGAGGTGAAGGGAAAGTAGATGCCAGCTCTGCCCTCATCCTGGAGGAGAGCCACCCCTCCTACCACGGCACACTGGTGCTCCCCACCCCAACCCTGGCTCGGCCAGCCAGTCTCCTTGTTAAGAGGATCTGACACTAATGTGGGGAGAGGTCAGCATCTGGGGGCTTCTTATTTTAGAGGAAGTATAAGAGAGAGATGTTTTGAAATCTTGTTAGTGAATAGAGGAGAGGCTTTTAACCTAGGGTCTGTAGATAGAATTGAGGGTGTCAGGGAACTTAAATTAGGAAAAGTATTGCATTTTTTATCCCTAACCTATAACTGAAATTTACCATTTCTTTCTACTATGAATAAAGACAAACACCCTAGAAGTTTAGCAGCCCCTATGCCTTTGATACCAATAGAAAGCAGGTATTTTTATATCACATTACAGCTGAGATAGATCCTCATCCTACAATTTATACTCATCCCTGCTCTGAAATGGCCATAATTATACCCACTGCTAGATCATATTCATTAACTTAGTAAAGGCACATCTGTTACTAAGTCACAAATTTGTTTTTATATATTGATGCTATCTCAGTAATGCTGGTTTTCTTTGTATTTTTATCTTATGCATTTAAGACATTGTCCTAAGAAGAGATATTCTCATGTCAGATAGACAAAGAACCTAAAAATTTAAAGACTCTTTCCACATCAAGCTGAGGCATTAGCAGCATTACACACCACACACACACACACAAATATACACATATATGCATAGGTAAACATATATGCACACACATACAGCTGTAGTGGATTGAGGTCTGAGGCTCTTGGAATAAACAAACTCAATTCAAATTCCAACTCTGCCACTCATTTCCTATTACCTAGAGCAAGTCATATTAGTTCTGAGCTTTAGTTTCTTCATCAATAAAAGGGGCCTAAAAGTTATTGTACTCACAACAATCATCTAAGTTCTTGGCACAGTACTTGACATATAAGGAATGTGTGTTAAACACAAGGCATCCTCACCATTAAAAGAGCTAATGAAGGTGAAATGGTAAAGAGAATAAAACCATTACTTTGTTGAAACTTTTTAAACTCACCTTTGATTTGGCCAACTCTAAGAATTTATTTTGTCCAAACCTGTATTACACAAATATTATATACCAGGGACTGAGGTGGGAAATGAAGAAATAAAAGGAAAGGAATTTTAAAATCTGATGGTCTCAGAAAAGGAATAGCCTAATCAAATCATAAAAGAATCATAGCAGTGCCTAAAGACCTTGATTGGGGTACATGTGTGGAACTGAGAGAGATCAGAAGAGGAAATACTTAATCTTACCTGGGGAGGTCAAGAAAGGCTTCCCAAAGAGGGGACATTTGAGCTGAGTGTTGAAAGATAAGGATGAATGAGCTGTTAGCATCAGGCCATAGTCCAGTTTTATGCCTTCTGAATCTGACACCCATATTCTCCATCCTATTTGATTTCCAACTTGGGGAATATCACTCATCTTGGACTATGGAGAAATACATTCCACTGTATTCATCCAGCCACAAATGTACATCTTTTATCTTCTCATCTGAGAACCTGTTCCTCTTCCTCTCAAGCAAAACCCACTGGGGTGGCAGGATAGCAAGGCCTGTCAGGCTGCACGTAGAAAACTTCTCATGATGGTGACTTGAGGCTCTCCCAAGCCCTACAATGGAGTTCCAGCAAACTCCCCCAAGTTGAGTTTGAATTTTTGCAGGAAGATACATGTTTGTGTTTTGACAGCAGAAAAAAAATGTAACCAAAAATATGCAATATATAGAAAGAAAGGAACACACATGTGTGTGCACACACATATATGTCTGTGAGATCCACCACATGGCACATGTGAGCAGGACATGAAAATACCGTTCAGAACGCCACAGCATGTGTGTGCACCCTGAGCTTCACTCTGAAGCCATTTAATAACAAGAGGAAAAGAAATCTCAAGTAAGACTTTTTGATGAACTGTGAGGAAGCAAACCAGCGTTCTGAAACATGGGAACTTGGTTAACAAGATCTGGAATCTTGCATCAAAACAATTTCTTTCACACAGTTCTTACTTCAAATTTCTGACTTGGTCTGAAAATGTGAGTTCCTTCTTGCCATATTCTAGAGCAGGCGATACACTGAAATGAAACACATATGGCTTGGATATCTCAGTGCTGCTAGGATGATTGTCCTTGATTTTTGTCAGTTGTATATGGTACATTAAACAGAGAAAAATAAAATCCCAGATGATTCCCTGGCAATTATCTGAAAAATAACATTATGGTGATCATCCCTGTGTCTGCAAGGACATGAAGAAAGGGCAAGATTTGATGGAAAAGCTTTGTTTTCCTCTAATCTGTCCTCCTACACAGCCAACAGACCTCAATAGCCCATGGGAAAGATACAACCCTGTAATGAGATTCCCAGCTAATTAAAATGGCTGTCATCACCCACCTTGCACATTTCTATGAGCCCAACCCAGAAATGGGACCATCACAGGGGAAATCATCCCATATTTATTTGAATAATGTTTGTACTGTGTATTTCAGCAATTAAAAGTAACTTTTAAGAGGTAGGAAGAAGCTTAGGAATTCTCTAGGTCAACTGCCTTCTTTAACAGATGAGGAAACAGACCCAGCAAAGCCAGATGACTTGCTTGAAGTCACAGAGCTAGTTAGTGGGAGAGGTAGGATTAGAATTCAAGGTACTATATATAGCCTTTCAAGTTCAGAAAGCCTTTTAAAAACTGTGTTGTGTAGAATCACTTCCCCATAAACAAGAGATGAGCTGGGCAGCCAGTTGCTGTCAGAATACCGCTGAGGAACACTCATACCTCCTGAAGATGTCTAATTTTTTTAACTCTTCTAATTATTGAAAAGCTCTTTGTTATTTTGAGCTAAAATTTCTCTCTATGTAACTTCCCCTTATTGGTTTTCTTTATTTCCTTGGCAGATTCAAGGAGGTAATGGCCATTTTTTTCTGAAGTCCCAGTCCCAGTTAACCTACTAAGTCCTACATATTGGTCAGGATGAAGGTCAGAGCATCTGTATTTTGAGTTTCTTCCTACCTTCAAGGAGACCTGGTGTCAGCTCTTAGCTGAGTGAGATGGCCAGCGCACATCCCCCAGGATTTGTCTGGGGATCCATCTTGTTACTTGTGCCAGCTCCTCCACCTGGCTAGGATAGTTCCCTCTCCTGTCCTCACTCAGGTGGGGAAGCCCTTCTGTGCCACCAGCTATCCTGTTTCTTGCAAGAGGATTTTTAATGTGGGAAATCATGGCAAGAAAGAGGTGCCAGGCAGCTTTAAAGCACCAAGAGAAGAACTCCAAACCCATGTCATAAACACTCAAGAAAAATCAGCACTGTTCTACATGCATACATGTAGAACATGACTTTCAAAGAAAAAAGGGAGAGAGGGATGTATACAAAATCAAACAAGGCTAAGGAGGCAAAGAAGAAACGATTGATAAATAGAGGTAATATCCAAAACTTTTAAAAATTATTTGTAAAGTTGTCATCACTTATTACTATATGGAATGCTAGAACAATAACAGGGTAATCAAGTTTTGCATGCTTGTGTCTTTTCCTCTGGAGGCAGTACTCAAGAAATAACTATGAAGGCTGGCCGTTAAAATGAACTTGCTTTCATGAAAAGATACCACTAAGAAAGTGAAAGGCAATCCACAGGAAGAAAATATTTGCAGTATTTATATATACTGATCCCAAGACAAACCCTGGGGGATGTCTGCTGGCCATCTCACTCAGCTAAGAGCTGACACCAAGTCTCCCTGAAGGTGGGAAGAAACCCAAGAAATAGATGCTTTGACCTTCATTTTGAATATTTATGTGTGTGTGTATATATATATTTGTGTATATAGATAGGTGATAGATACATAGATAGATAGATAGATGATAGATAGATAGATAGATAGATAGATAGATAGATAGATAGATAGACAGATCTGGGTTGTATTCAGAATATATAAATAACTTATACAAATCAATTTAAAAATCCAATTTTTAAAAGACAGATGAAGACTTGAATAAGCATGTCACAAAAGAAGATGTCTAAATAGCTGAAACTATAGGAAAACATGTTCAACATCATTATTCATTACAGAAAAACAAAAGCACAATGAGACAGTGTCACATACCCAGCAGAATGGTAAAATTAAGTACCAACAGGACAGAGTGCTGGAGAGGATGAGGAGCAACTGGAACTCACAGACATTGCCAGGGAGAAGATAAAATGATACAGCCACTGTGGAAAGCTGTCTGGTAGTATCTAAAAAGTTAAATATATATCCACTTTGTATTCCAACAATTACACTTCTAGGTATATGTCCAAAAGAAAGGATCACAGATGTTCACAAAAAAATTCGGGGCAAAAATATTTGGAGCCATGTTATTCATTATAGCCCCAAACTGGAAATAATTCAAATCTCCATCAACAGGAGAATAGATAAACCAATCATTTTATATTTATACAACAGAATATTACTTAGTAACAAAAAATCTAATATATGTAACAACATGGGTAATTTTAAACATGTTAGACAGAAAAAGAAACCAGACACAAAAGAATACACACTGTGTAATTTCATATTTACCATATTCGAAAACAGGCAAAACTAATCAACAGTGATAGAAATCAGAATAGCAACCACCTTTATAAGAAGAGGTGTTTATTGAATAGAAAGTGGCCTGAAGGAACTTTCTGGGCCACTGAAAATATTCTACGTGTTTATCTAGATGGTGGTCATATGGGATATACGTATAAAGTAATCGAGCGAATACTGGAGATTGGTGCATTTTTACTGCATGTAAGTTTTCCTTTGCAGTACTGTTAGATAATAATAGAGACAGTACTTGATAAACAGTTGGAAAGTGATATGTATCCAGGCAGCAGATTAATGTGAGGGTAAAGCATGGAAAGTGAGTTCCTGCTGCAGCCCCCTGGAGGTGTCACGTTAAGGGAGAACTTTGTCTCCAGGAGCTGCCACCAGGACCCTTTCAAATCTTGCCATTGAATTTAGCCTGGCATCCAGGTTTCTTTGTGATGGGTCCCTTTTCAGCCACATCTTCCACTACAACATTCTGCTGCCCCAGGCAGACCTGTCACTCATTCCCTGAACATACTTTTCTTCCTTGTGGGTGTGCTGAGAGGGTTTCCTCCTCCACGGTCCCAAATCCCACCCCTTCCTCGGTGCCTTCCTCCATGAAACCATCAGTTCTGACTAAGTTCTCTGTCCTGTGAACTCCTAGTGTGGACTTACTCTCCCGCTGCATGCATGTTTACTTTTCTGAATGGCTCTGAAGCATCTACAGTGGCTGTCTTGCCTGCTTAACTCCCGTACCATCATATCCTGTTTATGCTGAAATTCTCCATGTCATGCTCCTTGAGAACAGAGACCATTCCCTCTTGTCCTTTGGGTGTGCCCTGGAACCCTGGCACATGTTATGGGCTCAGTGATAATAATGGATAGAAAAGGGAGTGGGATGGAATCGGGAAATAGGAGACAGAAGGAAAGGCATCAAAAGAGGTAAGAGCAGCTTTGTTCTCCTTTCTGACAGGGACAAGGAATTCTGAGGGGTTAGAAAGAAGGAGAGACCCTAAGAGCGGAGGATACGAAGACAAAACAGCTGTGGAATAGAGGAGGGGAGACCATTAACCTGTTTAAGCACCCCTCAGTGTGGCCCCTTCCCATTCTGCACCAAGATCAGAACTGGCAAAGTAGGAGTGGGCGGGGGGAGTGGGGAGGAGACTCCCTGGTAGCGTTTAGGAGGGATCTTAAGATGAAAAGGAAATGAAAGTGAGAGGAATTGGGGAAGGCAGTGCACCAAACCAGACCCTGAATTTTTTTATGCTTTCAAGTTTTATTCTTCTTCTTCAAGCTTGTCTACAAAAAGATGGGCTTTAGGATGGTGGATGAGCCAGGCCTTGATTCATTTCCTTTTTTCAAACAACTAACTTGAACCTTCATCTGAACCTTGAGGCCCTCTCTTCCTGGCTGGACATCTCTTGAGAACAAACTCCAGTGATTTCCGTGGTCTGGGGAAGCGGTTGGCCTGGATCACGGAACAACAGCAGCTGCATCTCAGGAGGCTTGGCCCTCCTGAGAGACAACAACCAGAGGGACGACCGAAAACTGGCTGAAATTTAGTGCAAACCTGTAATAGCTCAGACAGCTATCTACTTTAAGTTTCTAGTCCTTGATGAATATTTATACCAAAATAGGGCCAGTGGAAAAGTCCCATCTGCATGGATTTTAAGAGTTTTGCCTTTCCTTAGCCACGTTGACCAAACTCAGGAAAGTGGCGGAATCGTTGCCAAGTACATGCTCTTTGAAGTGCAAGAAATTCTGAGAAGGCCTTGAGTTCATCATATTTCTTCTTATCCTGAAGACTTAGAGTTGGCACTCCTTTTAAAAAAAAAAAAATGTTTAATATCAACACCTCTAAGTGCTTTATAATTTTAGCCAAGCCCTTGACACCATGTTGGCCACAACACTCTTGAAGGAGTGGATAGGTCTATTCAAAGTTTTGCAAGGAGAAATTGCTTTGTTGGTTAATAGTTTTAAAATCCGAATGATCCAATTAATCACTTTAATTCTCCTCTTTAGTTTGCTAGTAAGAAAAATGGCCCCAAGTTTTATCCTTAGTGTTATTAGTCATCCTCTACTCCTCAGAACCAAAACACCAGAAATTTCAACCACGTCGTACCTTTGATGTGTGAAGATAAAATAGAGGCCTTACTCTAGCACGAGGCATAGTAACTGCTCTTACCAAGCACAGGCCAGGTGCCAGGCATTGTGCTACATCATTTTTTCCAAATTTTACAATCATCCCATTTTGCAGATGAGTAAACTAAGATCCAGAGGGATTAAGTCCCATGGTTACATACTTAGTCATGGTGAATGTGAATGAAATGTGGGCAATTCAACCCATAGCTCTTCCTTTTCCTTCTGTACAGCAGGAGGATCCCTTATATGAAAATCTGAAATGCTTTAAAATCTGAAACTTCCTGAGTGCTGACATGAAGCCATGAGTGGAAAATTCCACACCTGATCTCATGTACATACACTTTGTTTTATGCACCAAAATTATTTAAGATAAGATATTGTATAAAATTACCCCCCAGGCTGTGTGTATAGTGTGTATATGAAACAACAATTTCAGGTTAAGGCTTGGATCTTGTCCCCAAGATATCGTATTACATAGATGCAAATATTCCAAAATCTGAAAAGTATTCAAAATCTGAAATACTTCTGGTCCTAAGCATTTTGGAAAAGGGATGCTCAACCTGTACTATATCTAATCTATATCTAACATGTTTTCAGTGTTCCAGAAGTTTGGGTCATGGACTTGTTGGTCTAAAGATGAATTTAGTTGATAGACAGGCATGCATTGACAACATTGAACCATGTTAGTTGGCATCTTTCTCTCATTTCAGTTCTTTCATTCTTCAGATTATATCAAGGAGGAAGTCTCCTTCTGATGCTAAAACATCTTTGTCATCCCAAACACTTGTTGAACTTTACTTTAAACAATTGGCAAGTAGTTCCCAGGCTCAGAACTTTTAAAAGGCAATCATACCTAGCTAGAATTTAATGATTCATATTTATTGCATTTGTTGTGATTACCGTCTAATTTTCATACACTTTAGAGATAATTTTTTTCAAAAAATATGTTTTTAAACATGTGTCTAAAGAAAAGTCAATAATCACACAGATGGTATATGGAGAACAAAATTCATGAAAGAGGAACATGAGGTTTTATAAACATGTAATGCTTAATTATCCTTGGTTTTCAAAGCATCTTACGTGCATTAAAATATTTGATTTCTACAACCACCTCATGAAGCTCATAGGAATTATGATCCGTTTTAAAGATGAAAAAAAAAAAACAAGGTTCAGAGAACAGAAACTACTTGCCAGGGTCCACACAGGTAGTAAAAATGTAGCCAGGGCTCAGGTTCAACACTAAGCTCCAACATGCACAGAGCTCCCCCAACACTTTGTCAGCAAATCATTCAAGGGCAGGAGTGGATCAAGGGATATTCCAAAGCAATGAGCCCAGACCAGAAATGCCATGGAAAGGCTGCAAGGCTTACTGAGTCACTGATTGCCCTGAGTTTTCACAATTTCCCAGTGCTCGTCTGTATTCTATTTCATGGAGAAGCCTGCAGCAGAGTTTTTCTAGAGCAGTCTAATTTTCTCTCTCTAGTGAGTCGTCTTCCAGAAGGTCAAGAAACTGGCTGTCCCATCAGAGGGTCATCTCCTGCCTTCTGAGTACGCCACACAAGGGATGACACAAACTAGAAACGGACTACTTGATGAGGAAAACTGGGTTCTGCAGCAAGAAGACAGCATTTCTTTCCAAGGCTCCTTGCCTTGAGCAGTTGACTGGGATTCAGATGTCAGGTCTGGGTGGCTGGACAGGCAAGGATACCATAAACATAGGAGAAGCAGGGAGAGAGTGAGTTGGCAGTCTCATCCGTCTATCCATGAAGAGATTCCAGTAGCTGAAAACACTCCTGGAGATAAAGATGACAGCTGGCGAGAATAGTTGAAACTATGAGAAGATTCTAAGAAGAGAGGAGAAGAGCCAGTGGGAGAACCTTGGTGAGAGAAGAAAGTTATTGAGGAAGGCAGAGAAAGGGGTAGTCAGAGGGGCTGGTGTAACCAGAGGAGGCTAGGATCCTGGAAACCAGAGGAAACTAGGGTGCCTCTCTTTCCTTCCAACTCCCCTTTTGGGCATCAACCTCAGATGCAGGATATCTAACATATATTAGCTTTTGATGTGCCAAGAAGCATAGATGATGGCATAGATGAAGCATAGATGAAGGCATGGATGAAGCATAGATGAAGGTGTTTTATATAAATGTTTATTGAGGAGCCACTATGTGCAAGGCATTATTCTAGACCCTGGTAATAGAGCAATGAACTAGACATAAAGGGACCCTGCCCTCATGGAGCTTACAGTCTAGCAGGAAACGATGACATTGAAGAGTAATTATTGTAATTATGTATGTAATTATGGTAATTAAATAATTACCATCATGGTGGATACTACAAAATACAAGGTATGGGGTTTTCTAAGACCATATGATAAGAGTGTCTGAGGGATAAATAGAAGTTTGTTAGGTAAAGGGAGAGAGAAATGGTCTAAACAGAAGGAACAGTATGTGGGCAGGCTCAGAAATATGCAGGAATTTGGCATCTTTCCTGGGACGTATGGTTAAATGAATAATTCTAAATTTACTCAAGAGATAATTTTCTGGAAAGTAACTTGGCTTCTGTAGTTCTGGTTTACATTTGAATTGTGGCAAATGAGTTTTAAAAACAAGACCTTGAAAGTGAGTTATTTGCAACGTGAAGAACCGTTCACTAGTTTCTGTTTCATAAAACTGAGCTTAGAAAGATGTGGCCTAAATACTCTGTGAGTTCCTTTTAGTCCTAAAGATCTATTACTTTCTTACATGCAGAATCCAAGTATATATAGTGTGTACAATTAGATCATTATGCAGGGGGAAAATCAAGGAAAGGATAAAACATCTGAACCAAAAAGTGTATTTAGTGTTAGTTTTAAAAACATATGATAGCAAAAAAGAAAAAGAAAAAGGAGTCTTTTATAAGAAGGTTGCTTGTTTAAAACCAGGAAAACATCTTGCTGAAGGCACTACACTAAAACACAAGTGGTATTTTACCATCAAGGCTCCAAGGTTGGTTGAAGGAAATCCTTTTCCATGTGCGCACACGTGTGTGTGTGTGTGCTGTGTGTGAGAGTATGTGTGTGTGTGTCAATGCTTCCATTGTCATAAAAGTTAACCCAGAAATTTAGGTGTGAGATTCCCAGCAGGAAGCATTTGCATAAGCAAAGCGTTAAGACTTTTAATAACAGTGCTGTACGTTTATACAACACATTTCCTTTTAAGATACTAAGATTCAGACAGGCAAGATTAAAAATCCACCAACTTGGTGTGTTATGTCTCCCCTATTTCCAAAATTAACTCCAATAAAAGTGTGTTATCCTTGGAAAGATCAGTAGGGCTGCAAATTTGGAATTCAGACACATGCATGCACAAACACACACACACCAAATGACATTCCTACAGGATGACATTCTTAAGACATCAGGCTGCTAAAATCAGGAGCATCTTATAAAACTAGGGAGGTATAATAAGTAGGTATTGCTGACCTCAAGCTTACAGATATATCCTTGAGAAGGAGTCTGTTAAGAGCGGAAACCTAAGAACCACAAAACCAATTAGATTTTAATTTCCAAGTGTAACCTGAAGACACTAGGCCTGGGGACACCAACAGCTTGTTCTAATTTAGGAAAGGCAGGGTGGGAGGGGAGTAAGGGGTCCTCACAGGGACCTTATTTTCTTCTATCTTGATTTCCCTCAAGCTACTTGGCAAATCACTAAATAAGATTCCCAGGGGGTTTGGATAACTTCTGGGTCATAGTGATGCTGGTGGCTTTACTACATTTTCCCAAAGGCTGGCAGGGCATACCTAGGGAAAGAAAAAGACAACTCCAAGAGAAAAAACAATTGTGTTGGAGCCTCTGGAAGCATTTAGTTTGGCAAGAAATGCCAGGTCAACTTTTGCCCTATAGGAATCCCTTTCATAGGCAATTAAAACAATGCCCACCCTTTGGGACTCTGAGTGATCTCAAAAGATGCATAGAAAGTCCACAAATGGAAGGAGATCAGAGGACCATCCTCTCACTGACTGAATTAAGCAGGTAGCCCCTCAAATAACGGGCTGACTTTTCTAGAAACGTGGACAATTCTGAAACAGCAGAAAATGGTTTTGCCTCTTGGCTGGTTTTCTCAGTCTGCCTTTGTACAATTCACTATTCACGTTAGCCTGGGCAGTGTCTGTAGCTAGTTCAAAGGGAGCTGGTGTCAAAGGAAAATATTAGTTCAACCTTAAAAATC
Source organism: Hylobates moloch (assembly GCF_009828535.3). NCBI lineage: Eukaryota > Metazoa > Chordata > Mammalia > Primates > Hylobatidae > Hylobates > Hylobates moloch. Next base: position 25,641,975 of record NW_026652279.1, read on the forward strand.
CTATCACTTCAGTCCAGTGGGGTCCCTTATACGTAAGATTTGTGGGCCTGCTTTGGATACAACAGCGTGTAAACATCAGCTATCAGCAAGAAGCTGGCAGCCAAAAAGGCTGGTTTCCTTTCCCCCTCGGTCATCATCGTGTTTGCCCTGCCAACAGAATGTTCAACAAGGAGTCCGTGTCCTGGGCTGGGACTGCCAGATTCCTAGATGTTCCATGCGCCATCACACAGATCCAGTCATCCAGCAATGAATCTTTGAATTTAGAATTTGAAACTTTTTGCCTCGTTCCATACTCCTCTTTTTCAAAGTGACCCCAACTCCATCCCCTTTGACAGATAAAAGAGAGATCCTATGACTTTTTCCATGCTTCCCCTTCTCAAAGGCTGTCGCCCATGCCAACTGGGAGAAGGAGCCCAGCCTGCGAATGATTTTATAGAATTGCTTACAGCTCCTCTGTCCAAACGTCCCTCACATCAGGCTGTTCCAAGAGTTGCAAACCCTTGAAAAATGTGCTGATTTGAGTCTTATCACCTCTTTGTCTATTTTTGATGGAAGTGCTAAAAATACAAAAGAGTAAAATTATCCAAAAGGCAGACAGAAGAAAAAGAAAAACGGGCAGATAGTCTCCTATCTTGGCTAGCAGAGCACTCACAGTGTCTGCTCCCTTATGCCAAGTGATACTGGGATGACAGGTACACAATGCTAGTAGATTCTGTTGGTAGACCAGATGACAGAGGGAACTGTGATTGCAATAATAGATTCTTAATCAGAAGGAGAGTTGTTTTTTCATTTTGGTTTTGGGTTTTTTATTTGTTTTGTTTTTTTTTTCAAGATGCAGATGGTGGGGTCAGCTTCTCAGGTGGAGTACAGTTTTAGAACCACCACCATCACCCAAGCCCTCAAAGGGAAGCATAGGCTTCTATACACTTACTTCTTTCATGGCCCAGGGTCTGGATATTTTGGCTTTCCTGGAACCAGTCTCAAATCTATGAAGCTTGGCTATCAGAGATGGGGTGGGGGGAGGCAGGAGCAAGGTCTTAAACAGAGAAAGCTTTCATTTTGTATTTCCCTTTCCACATATGGATTTACTTTTCTACTCTGTTTTTATAACCAGATTAACCCCTTTTGCTCACAGATGATGTGAGCCTTGGTGGTCTCCAATTATCCCCTCCCCTGGAGGGGAAGGCAGAGCTACACAAGTGATTACAAGCTCAGCAGTGTTCCATGAAAGGGCATCCGTGGTGGCTTGGAGACTGCAGCGGGGAGGAGAGTGGGTAACTAGTCTAGGAAAGTCAAGAGTCTGCCCTGCAGAGGTGATAGGAGGAATTGGCCGGCCTTTTCCAGAACTGCCCCAGGGATGTATTCCTCAAGGAGCCTGAACACGGTGATTGGGGCAGAGACTTCAGGGACAGCTGCCGTGGGAGTCACAGAAGCAACAGTTCCCTTTTATCAGTTCCCGGACTACCATGCTTCGCTCCAGCCTCTCACATGCTCCAGTTTGGCATGTTGGGCTTCTGTGAATTTATTCCTCCTTTGTGACCATCCTGATTTTAGCTTAATCTCACCCATTAGACATGACATGTTGAGAGAGAGGGACATTAAGGAGAACACGGTATATTTTGCCCCAAACCTAAATTCTCCCTTGAGTTGAACCTGGAAAAACTAATCCTGAGAGAGGGAAAAAAAAAGGAATGATTGAACAATTTAATTAATTTTTAAAAATTAAAAATTAAAGAGAATATATCATTTGTCATAGAGAGTAAAAACTATTCTTTCATTCAGCATTTGCTTAAAATTTTATTTGGGACACCAGAAACTCCTGACATCATGAGATAAATCCATCTGACTCTTCCAACTACAACCAGTCCACGGGATAAATTTAACACGCACAAACCATGTAATAGGAAAAATCATGGAATCTTTACCCTGAAGGGCTGCCAATTCAGGCACTTCTGCCATCAGCTCATTATCCACCAATTGTGTTCTCGTTCTGTTGCTTTAAATAGTATTGATCTTTAAAAGCAAAACAAAACAAAACAAAAGTTTCCATCCATAGAATTCTAAGTACTAGATCAGTAGGGCTCATCTCAATTTGTTTAGTCTGTGCATTTTTATCTTCATTACACAATTCAGGAAAAGAGTCTCTAAATTAAAGGGATTTCTTCACATTTGTGCTTGTCCAGACAGAGGAACAGGAATGCCCAAGGAGCAACCCTGGAATAGAAATGGTAGATACGAACACACACACACACACTCACACACATACACATGCTGCATACATGCACAAGCACACACAGCTCCCTGAAGAGCATCTGTCATATGACTCCTAATGTAGACGACGTCTTTGTTGCTGTCTGTGTGAGACTCACTGTGTTTTAGGATGCACTTTATCCAAGTCGTTTTTTTGGTTGATTTCTGCCATAAAAGTGGGCTGCAAGTCTCACTCTTTCATATCATACTTGGGAAGACAGGATTCTCTTGGCCACAGCCTAAAGCCCTAGCATGGGGCTTCCCAAAGCTTGGGGAGGTGAGTGAGCAAGAAGCCAAAGGATAAACATGGAGCACTGGTTCTGCTTTAAGATTGGAGGGAGCAAGATGGGGAACATTTGTTTTACATTACAACAGGAAAAATGTAGATTATGGAATAGGATGCAAAAAGTCACCCTGATGTTTAAGAGCAAATAGACTGGAAAGAGTCATTGTTCGCCTTCCCTCAGCATCCCTGGCTTTCCAACACCCTGGCCTCCTCCTCTGGTGACACACAGGACCTGTCTCAGGAGGAGAGGTCAGGCAGAGGATTTACTTTCAGGAAGGGTAACAAATGTAGACTTTAAGTTATGGACAGGCAGTTATCATATTGGTAAGTATGTTGATTCCATTACTCTGTTAAGATTGTGTAACCCTGTTTCGGCAACTCCTTGCTTCAATTCTTGGGAGCTTCAAACAATGGAAGAAGTCCAGACCCTTGTCAAGACCCCAGTCTTCCTTTTTATTAACTTTTAATTTTTGTGGGTACATAGTAGGTATAGACTCCAGGATTCTTAAGTGGGAAAGTGAAAAAAGCCTTCCTGGCCAGGGCACTCCCCAGAAAAATCATACTTCTTAAGGAAAAAAAAAAAAAAAAGACTTCCCATGCAGCTTGCAACCATTTGGGTGTTGCACATTCCCAGGTTGGGCCCCCTCATCTGGTGGGATTCCTCAGTCCAAGCTTCCACCTGGAGTTGGGGAGGATTTGGGGAACACCCCTCTCCTCAGGCAGAGCAGAGGGTCTCAGTGTCCATGAGCACCCCAGAGAGGAGTCAGCCAGTCAGTGAAATTTAGAGGAAGAGGAAGGGCTGTGGTTTCCCTTCGGTCTGTTTAAGAGAATGACTGCATTTGGCACCAAAACCTGTGGGGCAGGCTTGTGGCCACGGCTGATGCTGAAATGACAACAACAAAAGCCAGGCTTGCTATAAAAAACTCTCCTTATAGGGAATGGTGGTCCACAAGCTGAGTATGAAAAGGGAATTTTTTTCAGCCTTATTGAGGTATAACTGACAAATAAAAATTGTATGTCTTTAAGAGGTATAACTTGATGGATTTGTGTTGTTGTTGTTGTTGTTGTTGTGACAGGGCTTCACTCTGTCATCCAAGTTGGATGCAGTGGCACGATCACAGGTCACTACAACCTCAACCTCCTGGGCTCAAGCAATCCTCCTGCCTCAGCCTCCTGAGTAGCTGGGACCACAGAAGTGAACCACCATACCCAGCTAATTTTTTAATTTTCTGTAGAGATGAAGTGTCACTATGTTGCCCAGGCTGGTCTCAAATTCCTGGACTCAAGCAATCTGCCTTCCTTGGCCTGCCAAAGTGCTGAGATTATAGGTGTGGGCCACCGAGCCTAGCCCAAATTGATGTTTTGATATTCATATACATTGTGAACTAATCAAACTAATTTTTTTACATGGTGAGGATACTTAAGATCTACCCTGTTAGCAAATTTCAAGTATAGAATATAGTGTTGTTAACTATAGTCATGACGCTTTACATTAGATCTCCAGAACTTACTCATCCTGCCTAACTGAAACTTTGTACCCTTTGACCAACATCCCCCCATTTCTCAATCCTCAGCCTCTGGCAACCACAGTTCTCTTCTGTGTTTCTATGAATTTGACTATTTTAGATTCCACATATAAATGAGATCATTATTTGTCTTTCTGTGCCTGACTTATTTCATGTAGCATAATGTCCTCGAGTTCATCCATGTTGTCACGAATGGCATTATTCTTATTCCTTTTTGAGGCTGAATATTATTCCATTGTGTGTGTGTGTTTGTGTGTATGTGGGTGTGTGTGCCACATTTTCTTTTTCCATTTATTTGTTGACAGACACTTAGGTTGTTTCCATATCTTGGCTATTGTGAATAGCGCTACAGTGAACTTGGGAATGCAGATATCTCTTTGAGATACTGATTTCATTTCCTTTGGATATATATCCAGATGTGGGATTTCTGGATTCCATGGAAGTTCTACTTTTAATTTTTTGAGGAACCTCATACTGTTTTCCATAATGGCTGTACCAACTTACATTCCTCCCAACAGTGCACAAAGGTCCAGGAAGGGAGATTATTAAGCCAATGAGCTGAGAGCCTCAAAGTCCAAGTTGGAACAGTTGAAGTTACAATGGTGAGACCAAATGATTCCCAAACTTGTCTGAACGTTGGCATCCCCTGGGAACTTCCAGAAATACTGATGCCTGTAATCAACCCCCAGAGATTGTGGCAAAATTGGCCTGGAGTGCAGCCCAAGTTTTGGAAGCATTAAAAGATCTCCAGGAGAGTTTAATGTTGCAGACAAGTTAGAGAACCACTGTTGTAGCCTCTCGATACTCAAAGTGTGGTCCCTGGGACAGCAGAAATGGCTTCTCCTGGGAGGTAGGTAGAACTAGATGTCAGGCTTGCCCAGACTTGCTGAACCAGAGTGTGCATTTGAGCTAGATCCCAGGTGATTTTTGTGCTAATCAGAGTGTTTACTTAATTTAAGGAGCACTGCCCTCCTCACACACCCAGAACAGGCAAAATCCCCTGCTAAAGGACAATCTCATGACACACTGTTTCTCCTTCCTAGCACTGATTCCATTTGTAATTTTACATTTGTGTGAGTTGAGAAAACCGTGTGAGGGCCCCAAAATATCTGGAAGAGGCTTTTTGGCATGGAACTGTGGTGCATTGGTTAAATTAAAATGTGGATCTGGAATTCAGATACCTGTGTCCAAATCTAAGTTCTAGCACTTTAATTTGACCCCTTTGAACCCCACTTAACTAGAGAGACTGGATTTTTCCAGGCTTTTCTGGTTTTCGTACTAAAAAGTTCTACATCCTAGGCACCAAACAGTCTAGTGCAAACCAGGACAGTTACCCTTCAGTTAACTCACATGAAACCTAGAGGCACTAACAATATATCAGTGGTCTCAAACTTTAATTGTTTATCAAAATCACCTGGAGGTCTTGAACAGTGATGTCTGGGCCCCACCTGCAGAATGTTTGATTTCATAGATCTGGGGTGAGGCTTGAGAATTTGCAGTGCTCACAAGTTCGCTGCTGCTGTGCTACTGCTTAGGGCCCACACCTTGAGAACCACTACAACATACCTCCCTTGTAGAGTTGTAAGATTTGTACAAGGTCAGTCTTAGCACAGTGCCTGGAAAACCACAAATTCTAGTACTTGTTACAGCTACTATTATTACTTTTGATTATGGAAAAGATGGGACTAAAGATGGTCCCTAAAGTGTCGGCAGGTTTTAAGCTCTCTGAGGTTTAGATGAGCATGAGCAAAATCCCAGAGTTTGCATGGATTTAGTTCTGCAAGAGGCTCAGGTGGTTGGAAAGAGAATCTAGGTGGAAACAGTAAATAATATGGAAATAGAGACAAATTTGGACAGGTTACTTACTAGCTGTTGAATCTTGAAGAAGAGCTTAAACTCTCTGAGCCTCAGTTTCCTTATCTGAAAATGAGGCTAATGAAATTATCTCATAAGGTTGTCAAGAAGCTTAAATGAAATATCATGAAAATGTTTGGCATGTGCCTGGCACATAGAAAGTACTCAATAAATGTTAACTATGATCATCATCACTGGGAAAGATAAAACACTTTTGATTAAAGGTCAGTATAGGAAAAGGTAGACTTAGGATACCCCACCATCACCACCTTCAAAGGAGCTCCAATGGAGACCATCTGGATGGGCAAGTTGCTTCTCCACTCTCAGATTCAAGGTCATTCATCATCTGTTGACTGGGAATAATGATGATAATAATTATACTTCAATGGGAAGTCATATTATTAAGTAAGAGAATTACTAAGTAAAATCACTGAGTAAAATTCATGGCGGTAGGGTATTTTCAGGGTCATATTTTTAAATACAATTCCAGTCCCTTCCCAGACCTTCTGACAATTTTATTCCACTCAACCCATCTCACTCCACCTTCTCTCTCGGAACCCCTAGGGGAGGGTTTGTTTTAAATAACAAGTCATGTTGACCAATAATCTTTAATAACATGTATGCTTATAGAACTTAACCTGTAAAAGACAAGTCTGCATTGAATAGAATTTTGTGTCAATTTGGAACGCACCACTTCAGAAAGGAAACCTGTGAGTAATCATTAGGGCATGTGATAGTACTAAGATACAACTTTCAAAAAGATAGAATCACGACTGTTGTGCAAATATGAAGTGAAACTTAACAAAGATTGTGTTCTACTCATTAATGAGGGAACCCATATGATATTTAGGCCAGTTTAAAAAGCACTTGAGGAGTTAAGTATTTATAGGTAATTTAATGTTAGGACAAGATTGATGGGTTAGTTACAAAACTAGTTAATGTCTTCCAGAACAGTAAACCATAACATTTGGGGTTATCTTTTTTGAAAGGACAGAAATTGTATCTCTGTTGGACCAAGATCTGCAAGTTAACGTGTTACTTCGCCGAGACTCAGAGCTGAGCAAAGTAAATTTCTGTAGATAATCCTATGAGGATGAGAAGAGCCAGTGTCATATTGCCTCCATATGACATTGAGAGGATGTGCCAACTCACCTTTCTGCCTTATGTCTGAGTTTTAAATACTTTCCTGGGGGGCCAGGATAACAGGATGGAGTGCAGTGGCATAGTCATAGCTCACTGTGGCCTTAAACTGCTGAGCTCAAGCAATCCTCCAGCCTCAGCCTCTCAAGTAAGCTGGAACTACAGGCACATACTACCACACCTAGTGTTATTTTTGTTGTTTTCTTGTAGGGATGGGGGACTCACTATGTTGCACAGGCTGGTCTCCAGCTCCTGGCCTCAAGCAATCCCCCTGCCTCAGCCTCCCAGAGTGCTAGGATTACAGGAATGAGCCACCACATATAATTATTTTTTTAACAATGGTAAATACTTATTTCAATTTACTGCCTTTTAATGTTACATGATGCTTACAACAACCCTATTGAGACAAAGAAAGGGCAGGGATAATTCATTTTTCAGAGGAGGAAATTGAGTTACTCCATGAGGAAGAAGCTGAGCTGGAAGGAAAACTCCCATTTTCTAATTCCAAATCCCATGCTCATCCCTAAATTCCCAATTGCATTTTCTCTTTTACATCCCTCTTCCTCTCAACCCTACATTGTTCTTGGTGACTTTTTTTTCCCTCTAAGACTTCCCTTGGGATTCACCTGAAGGCAAATGCTTGAGAGAGGAGTCCCAGAGTTGCCCCTGCTCCTTGCATCCCCAGGGGTCTCCTGGTCTGATCTCAGTCCTTTTAAGTCCCTGCCACCATTCAGTTTCACAATAATATCAGATGAACCACATCCTACTAACCCGAGCCAAGGAAAATCGTCAAAACATTTCTTCCTGTTCTCGGGAGAAAGGACAGATTAGATGCCGCATTCCAAGAAACCTTTTTTTAAGTGATGGTTTCTTTTAAACTCGTTATTCTCAGCTACTGTGAGACACTGTGCCGTCTTGCAAGAGACAGAGCCCACATCAGAAAAACCTACTGTTTATAAACCACAGTATCTCACTTGGGACTGTGGCTGACTGATGTTTTCCCCTCCTCAGTAAACAAGATCGTTCTCTCTGTGTTGAAGATAGTGGGGTCCGTCTGGCTTCTGGATGAATGGCATGCAGTGGACAAATGACTATTTATTGCATTAAACAGTCAGCCAGGAAACTAGCTGCAAGTGTGGCCTGATGACCTGAATCAATTTCTTCCTTGCAAGGCTATTTATTTTTCTCTCCCACATACTTCTGTTGCCATGGAAACCGTCCCACTAGCAGATGGAGACCGGGGCCAACTCTCTGCTTCCTGAACCTCCATTTAGTTTAGCGTTCTTGCCCAACTAGGCCAGATCGCCTGCATCTTCACTTGCCTGACTGCATGGGCTTTCTTTGTGCTTGTTGAGATTTTAACGTCGATCCTCTTCAGGTGATGGGTAGCAGAGCACCGCGAGGGCAAAGGGCTAGGGATGGCCTCGCTTAATGAGTTAATCATTAAGTATGGGACATGTGTGAGCTTATTTTGTTTTTACGTTTTGTAGGAAAACCTAGTCAGAGAGGCAACTCTTTTTACAAGTCAAAAAAGTAGAGAATAAGAAAGTATAGGGGGTGTGTATTTAGAAAAAATAGTTCCTCTGAAGTCCCCGAGCATTTTGAAGCTAGAAAAAAAATGTGTTGAGAACATCTAATTCGGGGTCTCTCAAACTTTTTTTCACAAGATGTAATTAATGACAACAACAACAAAAAACACAGTGCATAATAAGTGTGTGCCAAGCCCTTTTCAGGCAGCATCCCATTTAACCTCCTGGTAACCCTGCAAGGCAGGTTGCATTCTTGTTATCCCTATGACGCAGGTCATGGAACTCAACAAGCCTACTTGCCCAAGTACAGCGGAGGAAAGGGGAAAAACTGGAACTAAAACCCGGGACTAAAGCCTGGGTCTCCAAACCGGAAACAGCTGCTTGCTCTCTACCTCACTTCTTGCTTCTAGCGTAGGCTGGCCTGTTAAAGGCTCGGGAATCTCTACACATCCAGTGCCTGCCATTTGTATTTGATCAGGTAATTCTCCCACTCTCAACCAGGAACCACTTTGTAACATCTCACCAAGTGAGGATCCTGCAGAACAAAATGTGGGCAACCCCAGTGCAAGCCAGTTCCTTATTTTTCAGAGAAGGTGCTTTAGGCTGGGCAAGAAATGACTCGTCTCCAGTTACACAGCTAATAAATGCCAGAGTTGGCACCCAAAGGCCAGACCCCCGCATCACCAGCCAGTGCTCTGCTCTGCTCTGCTGTGCTACCTACATCACTATTTCTAAATCAAACCCCAGGTTTGCAGACAGATTGCAGCTCCACTCTCCAAGCCAAGCATCAGAACTAATCCCCTTGTAGAATGAGGGTTAAATCGGCCTCTCATTAGAAGAACAATAAAGCTGAAGTGTGCAGGGTGATTTGCCACTTAGAAATGCTTCCACCTACCTCTCCAGTTTCCAGCCTTCTGAGTATATCTGAAATGGTCCAACAATGAAGCCTTATTCACAAGTTGTATATCTCCCAAAATAAACTTTGAGTGACTCCAATATTAAGTGTGTAAGGATCACTGCATTTCAACTAGGAGAACTGAAGGTGTCAAGAAGGAGAGGTGGAAATGAGCAAGGTTATATGCCAGTGGCTTTAGGGAGCAAAGTCCTACCTGTGAAAGAAAGCTCCCTAGCTTAGGAGAATGAGTTAGCAGTGGGTGTTGTCTTAATTTTCACTTTTCACATGAATCTAGCATTGAATAGGCCTAAATATAAACCTGCTTCCCTCCACACTCCACATATGTGCAACATGACTCTCACTCCCTGAAGCTGTAAATATGTATTGAACAAAATGACAAAGTGTGTGGGGACATGGTGTACACAGCAGTCACCAAATAGAAGGCATGGAGTGAGGCATTATTGTGAGAAGATGGGGTGCTGAAGAGAAGTATTGTGAAGGACAGCTGTCTCTTTCCATATGTCTGAATTCTACCACTGGCAATGAGGATGGCTTCACAAGTTTCACTGCTGGTATTTTCCCTCTTAAATGCAAAGAGAGTAGACTAGTAGCATCCAAAGGACATGCTCAGATTGCATACCCTACTCAGCATGCCTTTCATACCTTTTTTACCTTGCACATTTTCTTCCTTCTGCTAGGCATCTCCTTTCCCTTTTCTGCCTGTCCATCTTGCACAGCCCAAATCCAAAGTCACCTCCTCTAAGAAGAAGTAGTCTGCTCTAATAAACTCATGTTTCCCATATGAATTTATTAACACATTCCCCTGTGCTTCTAAAATCTGTGGCAAAATAAGAGCAGTTACCATGTCTAGAGCCTAATGTGGTCCTGCACGTTACTATATTATCTCTGTATCCACTTGGCAGGTAAGGAAACTGAGGCTTAGTATGTCCAAGGCCAAGCAGCCAATAAGTTACTGAAACGCTCAATTTGGAATCCAAGTCTCTCAGACTCCAAAATCCGTGCCTTTTTTACCACACAACATGCAGCTTCCTTTACCTCAGACTTGCCCTTACAGGAGCAGGAGATGAATGTGTTTTTCTCTTCATATCCCCCTAGCTAACCGTGAGTTCCACTAGGGCACACCTGAGTCTTATATTGTATTCCTGTGTCTGGTACCTAGTAGATGCTAAATAAATGATATGTTTGTTGGATAAGAAGCTTATCCCTTTACATTACTAGTTGATTGAGCCCTGTTTCAGGTGAAATCATAATAAAGTACATCCCTGAACCAAGTCATCCCCACCCCAACCCCAGTGGAGAGTTGGGTAAGTTTCTCAGCCAGCAGATCCATATTACTAACCCACTTCTTCTTCAATGTTAATGTAATGCAGATCTCCTGGGAATTTTGTTAAAGTACAGATTCTGATTCAAACAGGCTGGAGTCGGGTCTGAGGGTCTGTATTTCTGGCAGGCTCCCAGGTGATGCTTCTGGTTTGAAGATGCTGTTTGGGTTTAAACACCTCAGCAGCAGCAGGGAATGCACTTTTGGTATCTTTGGCTGGTAACAAGTAATAAAACCTGCCTCGTGCATTGTTCCCCTTCCATGGGAGATTTTAAGTGCTCATGTGATTTTTCAATGTTTTAGCAAAATATTTAAGTTATGCTTTGAGCTATAAACATTTGGCAGAATGCACATTTGTTTGTGCCTGTAGCTTTGGTTTAATCATACTCTATCAATAAATCACAAATAAATGAGGGAGAGGAGACACTCACTGAAGATTCCATTCCAGTGACAAGTGAGAGTGGGTAAGGGTGGGGGATGGAATAGATAGATGGTCACTCACAGCAGGGCGTTGCCAACCAGTCTTGCTGTTTTGAAACAGCACTGGAGGCTGGGAAAGAACCCCCGTTGCATTCTTATTGGGAAGAGCCCCACCCTTCCACAGTTGCCTACCCTCTGGCCCCATTCCATGTTCCCGTTTGGTCCTCTCAGTTCCCGGTAAACAGTTCGTGATGGCTTATTGATCTCAAGCCCTTTGAACCCCACACAGACCCTTTGCCAGCATGCCAGGTCTTTTAGAGGTCAAGCATCTCCGGTCCAAGATTTTGGAAGGAAAACACCCTCTTTTCTGTTCCTTTTCCAGATGTCCCTGGGCCAGCTGCAGTCAGCAAGAGGTGTGGCATGTTTGGGATGTAAGGGGACGTGTTCGGGCTTCGAGCCACATTCATGGAGGTAACAGATTTTGTCAGGAGGGTCCCTGTCTGCCTTTGTTACTTGGCTGTCCTCTCGGGGAACCCTGGTTGCTTTCTTCGCTGAGACTGCTTTGGTTGTATGTGTTGTCAGGGAAAGATGGCTGCAGAGGGAAGGCACTCCTGCTTGGTCCAATTCAGAAACGAAAAAAGTCCTTGAGGGAGGGTGGCGGGGGCAGTAAAGATGTGAAGAAGGAGTTTAGCACTTACTAAACCATTTCAAGGTAGAGTCCACCAAGCCCAGCCCAGCAAGAATTGCTCTGGGAAGACCCAGGCAGAGGTTAGCTGGTCCCTTGTGCCTTTGGGATATGCCTCAGGGTTCGGTGGATGGGGTTGATCTCCCCACACTGCACCAACATCGCTGTGGATGGGTTTTGGTCTAGAGCGGCCCCTGGGACAGAAAGAGAGGTCATTCTGTCCATAGTACTTAAAAACCAGGACCTGGTATTCATATCTGCACAGGAGGACCATAAGATCCAGCTGGAGTTGGATTTGCAGAGGTTTTCTTTTTTTCCACTGAGGATTCTGAGGACAAGAATGAGGCTGCCACACTGCAAAGTCCCTGGGCAGCATTCATGTCAGCATTTTTGTGGACAGCACCTCTGGAGTGTGCGGGGAACAGACTGTGAGTCTGTCCCTGCAGCCCTGGGAGAGGAAAGTTAAGTTCTGTGGAGCACATAGCAAAGAAAGAGTTTTTATCATCACTGCTGTAGTGTTGCCTTGAGCACTCAGTCAGGGGACAAAGTTTGGAAGGTGTTTTCGCAGCAATACTGACTTCCATTATGAGATGGGAATTATAAAAATAAATACTTATGAACTGAATGAAATTTTTTTTATTTAAATGTTGAAATAAACCTAAGCAGTAGGTATTAGTATCTCCATTTTGTTGATCAGGACATTGAAGGTAGGCAATGGGGAGACAACTACCAGATGGCAGGATTTGAACTCAGATCTGCATGAATCCCAATCCCATGCTCCTAAACGTTCTGCAGTACACAGGGCTATGAGCTTTCAGAGCAGAATACTGTACCCTGACTCCATTCCCTGACAGTTCCCAACCTCAGAGGAGCTCGCACTGTCTTCTGGTTGCTAGGGACCTTCAAGGTCATCCAACTCAGGCTTCTATCCCCTTCAAAAATTCCTTCTATAATTTAAACACTCCTCGGAGGAGTTCTCCACACTTCTATTTTGACCATTTGAGCTCTTTCTGGCCTGGAAAGAAAGTCAACTTCTTTATCATTTCAACCCCACTGGTCCTGAATCTTCCCTTAGAATCTCAGGACAGCGTTGATTCCTCCTCAGCAATTTGAAGACAGCTAGGAAGTCTCCTTTCATACTTCTTGAGCCAGGGGAAAATGTTATCTAAATGCACCCACCGAGTCAATTCAATCAGTTTTCCCTTCTCTCAAAGACCACAATCCTGTGCTCCCTGCTGTCCAACATCTGAAAATGATCGTTTGGTATATTTTTTCTGGTTTTCCAGTTGTTTAGGAAGAGAGGACAATTCTGGACCCTATTTTTCATGGCTACAAGCGAAGTCTCTTAGCATTGTTTTAATCCCTCCATTTCCTTGTCATCGTACAAATGATTTGAACATCAAGTGAATTTGTCTTTGAGAAATACAGATTGAAGCTTGCAGGTCCTGCGTATCAGGTGTCATCCTTGGTTTGAAGAATCCAAATAGGGACTTAAATTAGACTCAAATTGAAGCAGTAACATCACAGAAGCTTAGGAGGGAAATCCTGTTAAACTTTTTTATGCTCCAGGTTTTAAACTCTCAATTGTTTGAAATACATTTAAATGACCAAAGTGCCAACCAACATGGTTTAATAGGAAAGCCCTTCAACTAATCATCACAGGACAGAATTCAGTCCCAGATTACCAATGACAGATTGCCGAAATGGCCGTTTTAATACCGTTGAGGATATTTTGGGGTGTGCCTGTGTCCTCTACAATCTGGGCACTTGGAAAGAGTGGGGTGGGGTGAGAGGGGTGTGTCCCTCATATATAAAGTCCCAGAAATGTGCCTGGCCACATGAAGAGTGTGAATAAAAGGAGAAATTATGTTGACACCATTTCAAGGAACATCTCAGATCTGTTAACTTTTTTGTTTTGAAATGTTTTGCATTCCCAGCCTCTCTAATTAGCATCCTGAAATTCCACATTAACTGAAAAAGCTATGGGCAGCCTCCTCATCTAGTTCTATTTATGGAAAGTACTGGGGAGGTTAGAAGGTCAGATGGGACACTGAAGAGTCAGGTTCCTCTGTGTCCCTCCATGCCAGGATTTCCTTCACTTTCTGCCTCTTCCTTCTCCTTCCACTTCCAGCCCTGCTGCTCTCACTCCCCACTTGTCAACCACTGATACTGCCTAGTGCCTGTCTTCTTAAAGAAGCAGGCTCCTCATGCCTGGCTCCAAAAAGGGATAAGCAAGAGAATATTATTGATTGTGAATAAAATGCAAAACAAAACAACCCATTTTTATTTTTATTTATTTAATTTTTTTTTGAGAAGGAAAACCTTCTCATTTATTCCCTGCAGCACCCTTAGGGTCATATTCTCCTTTTTGCTACTGGAACACATCCTTGAGATTGTCAATTTTAACATTTCTCAAATTGCAGCCCACTAAATGTGAACTTGTACTGCAAGCTTCTCCAGTAGCATTCAAAATGTCATGCTGCACATCACTGTATCAAAGTCAAAGGAGTAGCTTTGCACTAAAGAGAGGTGTTTAACCTCCCTTAGCCCACTGTTTTCCAAACTCATGACCACTAAGCACCAAGCCTTTTTCTATGTAACACATACTAATCTCCTGGAGAACTGGCCCAGGCCAGTAGAACTACCCCCAGATTATAGGCAACTCTCTTCTGCCCTGAATGTATTCTACTTTATATAATTTCCATCTGATTTTCTCTCCCTCTCCCATCCCAACTGTAAGCTCCTTAAAGGTCACAACAAGGCCTTCTTCTCTTCATATTCAGTAAGGGGTTCCCAACCTCTCAGCACAATTGACATTTTGGGCCTCACAATTCTTTGTTGTTGGAGCTATTCTGTGGAATGTAGAATGTTTAGCAGCATCCCTGGCCTCTACCCACCAGACACCAATAGCACTCCTCTACCCCACTGGAACAATCGAAGATGTCTCCAGACATTGCTAATTCTGTCCGTCAGGACAGAATTGACCTTAGTTGAGAACCACTAATGCAGACCATCAAGGCTTGCCCCCACTAGCCCCACAATCAACATTTGTGATATTCAATCAGGCATATTTACCTCCTGAGTATAGGAGGGAAAAGGAGGGTACCCTCAGCCTTGCCGATCATTCAGCTGCAGTGACCTCTCTTGCTGGGCCTCCCTCATCCCTGCAGTTGGCCTTGACATTGCTCACTTTACTTAACAATCTCTCAAGTTGCATACAGAACAGCATCTGAGACCCAGCACAGGCTGCCCATGGTGACAGGCCGGAAAGGGAGGGGAGCGATTTTCCTCTCACGCCATGGAACTCTCTTGATTTCTAAATCTTAACAGCATGACACCAAGTAGCCACAGATTTTTGTTTTTAATTGTCAAAGAGAAGCATGAGGCTTTTTAGTAAATCTGAACCCTCCCCAGGATGTGTTTCCTTCTTCTGACAAAGCCTTCCCAACAAACATCCATCTCCGCAGCCAGAGGGGTTTTCTGAGCCCTCTCCCTGCTGGGTCCTGTTCACAAATTTCTTGAAGAAAATATTCACTGCATTCTAATGGCAGTATTTATGCTAAAGAGTTTAAAAGTTGCTGAAGCTCCGAGGCTATGATCTTGGAAAACAATTTTAATAATTCTTTAGAGCAGGAGTTTGCAAACTTTTTTTGTAAAGGGCCAGAAATTAAGTACATATTTTAGGCTTTGTGAGCCAGATACTCTCTGTTGTAACTACTAACTCTGCTATTGTTGCCCCATATCAACCACATACAATATGTTAATGAATGGTCATGGCTGTGTTCCAATAAAACTTTATTTACAAGAGCAGATTGTGGGCCAAGTTTAGGCTATGGGCCACACAGACTCCAGCCCAGCTTTAGAGCATCTCTGATGAACAAATCAGCCTTTGCCGTGGCAACCACCAGGAGGAAAACATGCCACTCTTTTTACCAGCACAAGTTATATCCTACATTCCTCACTGATAGATTAATACAAACACTGTCATTTCCCAAATGCAGTTCCCAATTCCAAAGGCCTTTTTGTCTCAGGTTACCATTTGTCTGCTGCTAACCTTTCCAACTTAAAGTTTTAGCTTGCTTTCAAAAGGGTAGATGCTGCTAGCAGGAGAATCTGCCTCTTTTTCCTGGAGGTTAATCTCACTCGTCCCCATCCACCCACCCCCAGGAAAATATGCAAGTCTTGCAAATGCAGCCAAGAGGACCACTGCCTAACCTCCGACCTAGAAGATGATCGGAAAATTGGCCGCTTGCTGATGGACTCCAAGTATTCCACCCTCACTGCTCGGGTGAAAGGCGGGGACGGCATCCGGATTTACAAGAGGAACCGGATGATCATGACCAACCCTATTGCCACTGGGAAAGATCCCACTTTTGACACCATCACCTACGAGTGGGCTCCCCCTGGAGTCACCCAGAAACTGGTAAGAGAGCTTCCCCAACCAAGCAGTTGTTTTCCTATCCTCATAAATACTAGCCATGTCAAGTGTTTCTGAACTTCAAACATGGGGTGGCAAGAGATCAAGGTCACAAAAATGACAGGAGTGGCTGTGGTTTTAGCCCTGCCCTTGTGTCATGTGATGTTGAAAAATGAAGACTATCTGGGCCTCAGTTTTCCTTATCCATGAAATGGGTAGAGGTGTTCATATGGACCCCAAGAGGCCTTGCAGCTCTAGTACAGGGGCATTGATTTTTCCATTTGGGCTCCTCACTTCTGAACAGGAGATAGTTTATCACTCAGAATTCTGAGTGCTTATCTCCATCTGCAAGAGATTCATTTTCCCTCGAAATAGCCTGGGATATGCCCTTTGCAAACCTGTAGGAGAGCAGAGAAACAGTTCTCTCTTCTGCCTAAGTGCTGAAACCTATTGGTCTTAGAAGGGAGAACCAAACTGGTTTTATACAACCTTGAAAAAAAGCAACTAGAGAAATCTCAAGTAAATTATCAGAGAAACCCTGAGGAGGCTGGAAAGAACACAAGTCCAGAGAGAGCAAGTGACTCACACAAGGTTACACCCTAGCTGCTCACTGGAATCCCCGGGACCTGCAGAAGGTCTCCATACCCAGGTCTCATCCCAGATCATTGAGCCAGAAGCTCCAGACTACAGAATCCAAATCATCAGATGTGACCATTTTAAATGACTCCCCATGCAACCACCTTCAAGATCCAATGCACCAGATCGGGGCTCCTATAATCTCAACATGTGTAGACGTCACCTGGGGAGCTCATCAAAATGCATCCAGCAAGTTTAGGGCCATCCTAAGATACCGCATGCCTGACATACTCCCAGGTGATGTTGATGCTACTGGTCCCCAGAACCTCACACGTGGAGTAACAAGAGGCTGGATGATTTCTGTAAGTTAATACAATTTGTAGAAGGTTCAACAATTTTAAAAATGCAAGCATGGCATTTAATTGAATAGTTGCTAGAAGAAAGGAGTGCCTTGGGAGCCCTTCATGGCCCTATCCTTCAGGCTCCTCCATGGCTCCCATCACTGTGCTCTCACTCCCAGCGTCTTAACACCTTATGACACTCCGACTTCCTCCTTCCAGTGCTAGAACACACCAAGCTCCTGCCCTCCTTGGGGACTTTGCATGTCCTGCTCCTTTTCTGAAAGGTTCTTTCCTTGCTCTTCCCAAATAGTCCTTCTCCAGATATTCAATTTACAATAGATGTCACCTGCCATCCTATCACATTTTTTCTTTCTTTTGGTTTCTTTAACAACTTTTATTGCAAGCAGATTATCTTTTTTCTGTGCCTAGATATGAGGGCAGACACCCTGCCTGTCCTGTAAACTGTAACATCCCTGCACCCAGGACGGTGCAGGGTGCAGGGTAGGTGTGATGAGTCTTAGTGCAATGTCACCTTTTAGGCCAGAGATGCTCTGTGGACTGGAGCTGTTCCACACAGTCTTTGTGACCTGGACCCAATGAAAAAAGTAGAGAAATTGAGAATGTATGTTGGGAAAATGTTACAGCAATTTGACATGCAACTGTGTGATGGGATGAGAACTCATATCATTGAACAGAATTCCACTGTGGTAAGACTCACACTGAAATCTCATGGGGCATGCACTACATTCTAATCACATGAGAGAGACCACAAATCACTCTGCAATAAGTAAAAAAACAAACAAACCTTGATCCTTCGCCAAAGAGAATTTGAGAGGCACAGTTCTAAGCTGTTGCCTTAAGGGGGGAAAATCCCTTCCAGATAAAGTGAAGAGAGACTAAGATTTTTTCTTCATCTGTACTTTTTGATAAACAAAAGCATATTTTAAAAGAACGCTTCAGCATCCATGAACTCGATCACCCTGTAAGGCAGAGTTGTTTTACATGTAAGGAAAAACAGAATGGTTAATTGGCCTTCCAAAGTTTTTAATGCTAGACAGGGGCTGGTCCCGGGCCACAAAGTGTGGCCACAGAACAACAGCAGAGCCAGGACATGCCTGGTAGTTCAGAGCTCAGGTCTCCCTCCAGTCCCAGGTCTGGGTAAGCTATCAAGCAGGTCTCCAGGATGTCAGTGGAAACTAAAGCAAGCAGCTCATGAAAGAGCTGGCTGCGTCAGGGACCAGCTGGTGAAAACCCCAAACACGTTGACCCCCGACTAATCAGGGGAAGGCATCGTCAGGCAGTGATTAATGCTGGCTCATAAAACCACATGGCTATAAAGAACCCCTCTGTCTGCTCTGCATCTGGGCGTCCAGGGCAAGTCCCATTTCTGAGATTGGGCAACTCCCCCTTCCCACTCACCTTCCCAACATTTTTATTATTATTATTATACTTTAAGTTCTAGGGTACATGTGCACAACGTGCAGGTTTGTTACATATGAATGCATGTGCCATGTTGGTGTGCTGCACCCATTAACTCATCATTTACATTAGGTATATCTCCTAATGCTATCCCTCCCCCAACCCCCCACCCCACCACAGGCCCCGGTGTGTGACGTTCCCCATCCTATGTCCAAGTGCTCTCATTGTTCAATGTAGCCGTAAAAAAGGATGAGTTCATATCCTTTGTAGGGACATGGATGAAGCTGGAAACTATCATTCTGAGCAAACTATCGCAAGGACAGAAAACCAAACACCGCATGTTCTCACTCATAGGTGGGAATTGACCAACTTTTTTTTAATTACTGAATGATCAAGACTGATTATATTTTGGGAATGGGACCGAATTTTGCTATCTCTCATCCTTTGCAACCAGAATGAAAGCCTGAGCAATTCTTAAGCCTTCAAATGCTGACAACAATAAGCCTAATTGTGGATATTTGTTAAGTATTTACTGTGTACTAGCCACTATACTAGGAGCTGTCCATGCACAATCTCATCTAATTTTCCAGCACTGTTAGAAGTATACTATCATTACCCTCATCTACAAAGAAGGAAACTGAGGCTCAGAGAGATGATGCAGCGATGCAGCTAGCCAAATGTCCCACAGCCGATTTAAGTGACAGAGCCAGGTCTTGAACTCAGGCCACCCTGACTCCAAAGTTTGGGCTCTTCCCTACCAATCCAGGCCAGACCAGGCGAACTGGCAGGTGGGAGGGGAGGCAGGAAGGAGCAGATACCCTGGGTTAGCATTTTCAGGGAAGGCTATCATGAGCAGGAAGCAGCTTGAATGTGGCTTTGAAAGCTAGCCAGGATTTGGGGGAAGGAAAAAGGGAGAAGACAAAGGAAACCAGCATCCACTGAGCATTTGTATATGTATCTCATGAGCATCTCACCACTCCCTATGTGCTGAGTATGTTACAGGCTCATTTTACAGAGGAGCAGACAGAGGCCCGTGAGGAGCCAATGCAGGGGTGGCACTTACTCATACCTCACCCTCTGCTTCCAGACCCATGGCAGGCATTGCTTATCAGTCAGAGTACTGTTTCCCATTGACTGCTTATCGGCCCTCAGGATCCTTCTTCACACAGCACTCTAGGTCACCACTATGGACTGGGGTTGACTTGTCAGATAAAGCCCATTTACTGTTCTTGGCTGCCGGCAGAAGAATCAGGAAGAGAAGAATCAGAACAGGGTCTCCGGATTCCAGAGCCCATGTGTGTTTCACTGCCTAATCCAGGGTACAGGAGTGCCTTCCCTTCCACTTGCTTTGCATTTTTAGTTTCTTTCCTGATACAGACAGATTCTTGGAACCTCTCCACCCAAGATGTCCCAACCAGGTTGCAGAGCACCACGTAAATCAGAAAGGTCCTCAGGGGGCCAGGTGCAGTGGCTCACGCCTGTAATCCTAGCACTTTGGGAAGCCGAGGCAGGTGGATCACCTGAGGTCAGCAGTTTGAGACCAGTCTGACCAACATGGTGAAACCCCTCTCTACTAAAAATACAAAAATTAGCTGGGTGTGGTAGCGGGCGCCTGTAATCCCAGCTACTTGGGAGGCTGAGGCTGGATAATCGCTTGAACCCAGGAGGCGGAGGTTGCAGTGAGCCGAGATTGTGCCACTGCACTCCAGCCTGGGCAACAAGAGCGAAACTCCATCTCAGAAAAAAGAAAAATCAAGAAAGGTCCTCAGGAAAAACATAAAACCTAAACCAACCTTTCCAACTGGTCTGAGAAAACGCCTCTTGCTAAAGGTTATGGCAACATGATTTAGCTCCTATGACGTAGTCAGGTATCAGAGAGATACCTGGGAGATTCTGTTTCAGAGTCAGAGCAGTGCCAGGTGGTTGACTCCGGCCCAAACCTCTGTCCCTGTCCTCCCCTTCCCAAGTCCATGCCAGTCAGTAGTGGTTGCTTGGAGGGCTATGTTAAGAGGGATTCTGAGGGCTTGATTAGCAACGTTTGTGAATAGGGAGCAGTGGTGGAAGTCTCAGACCAGCCAGGCAAGGCCAGGCATCACAAAATACACACCAGTGGCAGCTGGATGCAGTGGCATTGACAATGCAAAGACAGAGAGGCTGGAGCTTTTTTTTTTTTTTTTGAGACTGAGTCTTCCTCTGTCGCAGTGGCAGGATCTGATCTCACTACAACCTCCGCCTCCTGGGTTCAAGCGATTCTCATGCCTCAGCTTCCCAAGTATCTGGGACTATAGGCACACACCACCATGCCCAGCTAATTTTTTCGTTGTTGTTTTTAAGTAGAGATGGGGTTTTACCATGTTGGCCAGGCTGGTCTCAAACTCCTGACCTCAAGCAATCTGCCCGCCTCGGCCTCCCAAAGTGCTTGGATTACAGGCATGAGCCACCATGCCCAGCCCCAGCTGGAGCTTTGAGCTGCAAAAGGATCACTGAGTCCTTGAGAAGGGAAACTCCCTTTCTCCAAGGCTCCAGCCTGGAAGCACATTAGCCCTGCAGCCACAGACACCCAAAGCCAGTGCAGAGCCGTGAAAGGACACCGTGAACGCAGGGATCAACTAACATCTGGCTGGCGAAGCCGCTGCCCCAGGATCCCTAGCACACCATTTATTGTAAAGCTCAGAAGAAAAGGGTGCAGGCCCTGGAAAGTCAGAGAAACAGACACATCCAGGGAATGGGGAATCCTGTTACCACCTGATACTTACTTACACAGCCTGCTCACTCTGAAATAATGACAAAAAGAAATGCCTCCAGAGATGGGGGAACATTTTTCCTCTTGGAAAATCGTCCATCTTCTAGAGAGGCAGCAGAGAAGGGCTTTAGACCCATGCTGCTGGGTTCAAAGCTGTCTCTATCACATACAAGCTTTGTGACCTCGGGGAGGTTACTTAACTTCTCTGCCTCTGTTTTCCAAAAGGTAACATTAGTACCTTCCTCCTAGGGTTGTTGTGAGAATTAAATGGGTTAACGTGTGTGAAGCACTTGGAAGAGTGCCTGGAGCCTAGCAAGCCCTCCCTAAGAGTTGGCTGTTCCTATCATCCCTTCAACCGCTGAACCTGGGGAAGTCAGCAGTCTTCCCAGGAGGGGCAATTACTCTCCCATGAGCCGAATCAGCCTGGACGGGGCTGCTTTGGCACTTGATGTTAGTAAGATGCTAGTCAGGCCTGATCCCCACTCTAGCAGAGTGAGATAAGCTCTTGTTTCCACTTCTCCAAAATCCTTCTTTAGATTCTGGAAGCAGGGGCAGGCCCTGGGCAAGAAATAGGAAAGGGACAGTGTGAGCAAATTTGCCACCCAAGGCTACACCCTAACGCATCTCTGCAGGGCTCTGTGCCTGCCCCCGCCTGTTGGCCGTCCAGCTGCCACTTCTCACTGCCTCTGTTGGTCACATCCTCTTTCCCCACTCACTGCCCCCAGAGAAGCCCCAACCCTGGGATGTCCTGTGTCAGAGCCACCCAGGAGAAACTGTTAAACTGCTGATAGATATAGATAGATAGATAGATAGATAGATAGATAGATAGATAGATAGATAGATAGATAGATAGATAGATAGATAGATAGATAGATAGATAGATAGATAATAGATAGATAGATAGATAGATGATAGATAGATAGATTTTGAGACATGTTGCCCAGGCTAGACTGCAGTGGTGTGATCATAGCTCACTATAACCTTAAGCTCCTGAGCTCAAGCGATCCTCCCACCTCAGCCACTGAAGTAGCCAGGTCTACAGGCATGTGCCACCACACCTGGCTGATTTTTTAGTATTTTGTAGAGATGAGGTCTCTCTATGTTTCCCAGGCTGGCCTCAAGCAATCCTCCTGGGTCAGCCTTGGAAGTGGTGAGATTACAGGCATGTGCCACCACTCCTGGCTTAAAGTGCTCATTTCTAGGGCCCTCCAGACCTCCTAAATCAGAACCTAAGGATAGACCCAGAAAACTTTTCACAAGGCCTCCCGGGGATTCTTATGCACCCTAAAGTTTGAGATTCTTCAGACCTACCTGACTGACATATTTGTGCTAAAAGCCATCTGTAATTTCATACTGATCAAGAAGAAAACTACCAGATACCCCAGTCTCCTAAGACGGGGTCAGGATGAAGCCCTTCCCAAATATTTCTGCAGCTGTGTGATGCGCAGGGGCTTCTGCTCATCCACGTGGTTGGTGGACTGTCTTGGCCTCTTTGACGGGAATCCACCGTCTCCTTCCCCTTTCCTGAGCTGTAAACTCGGGTTAGTGATATTGCTCTTCTCTCTCTCTTGGTTGTGGTGACCAGTGAGCGAGATTGCCAGGGACTTCTCGTGATGGTCAGAACCCTAGGGATTACATAGTCTACCCTGAACTTTGTAGATGAGGAAACTGAGGCCCAGGAGATACTTTCTCGGTCTGACACAGAGAGCAGCAGGGGGACTGGACCTAAAACCCTGACTTCCTGACACTCCACCACCCAGGTCGTCTCTTGTGTCTGAGAAAGCACCTTGAAAAGCATTCAGAAGTGTGCAGACATATCTGGGATTAGCTGGGTATGCTGTGAGCTTACAGTGCCAGAAGGTGTCTCAGATAGGTGTCCTCTGGGATCTAGGGCAGAGTGACCAATGGGGCATCTGCAGCCACCCCTCAATTTGAGTCCCACAGGAGCTCAGGTCACCTGCCTTTCCCCTTTCTGTGCTGTTTCCCAGAATTTATTTACTGTGAATCCCAGCAGGTACCAAGCCCTAGACTTGTACTCCCCCACCCCACAACAACCCTAGCTTCCTCACCACTGCTCCCTAAAATCAGACAGCAGCAGCGTCTGTACAATATGCATTTCAGCATGAATTTCCGTGTTCACTCCCACAATTCCCAAATGAGTCCAGCCCCAAGTGATAAGCTATGGGCCAGATGGGTTCTAGGAGGATGAACCTAGCAGCAGCCACCTCGGTGATGGGAATCAGGAGACTGGGTGCTAAGGTTCAGAGTCAGGGTCAGGCACAGAAATGGAAAATGGTTGTCCAGGATGAACAATTTGCCTCTCACAGTTTCTCAGGCTGTGGCCCTGACCTGTATCTTCCCCTAATCTCCCCGTCCCTGGGACTCACCCATGCGTAAGAATTATGTTCAATAAAAACAAATATATAAATGAGGCCAAATTGGACAGTTACTTGTGAACACATTAATATTCAGACAGTTACCAGTCATATTGATGGGGAAATGTTATTGACCTGAGACCTTGTCGATTCTACTATTAGAAGTTGCCTTTGCATATTTTTTAATTAATAAACCATGAAATACCTTATGTCCATAATGATTTAATTATACTTTTCTAAGAAAAAGTGATTTTAGACAAGGTCGACTTTTTTTTTTTTAATTAGAAATGTTGCCCAGGCGGTAAATGAAGTAAAAATATTCAGTTTTGAGAGAAACAAAATTCATGTTGCAAAGCCAGCAAATCTAAAATGAACATCTACTTAAATTACACCATTCTGATCAAGAATGTGAATCTCTGACTATAACTTGGAGCAGACCAAGAGCTCATTTAGGCCTCTCTCAGGTGTTAGCAAAATTCGTATTTCTTCCTTGAGAATCGTTACATTTTGCAAAAGCCTGAAGCAGCTAGGAATCATCCACTGGCCTTTCCTCAGATTTCTGTCCAGTGCTTGAGAATCCCAGTTGTTTATCTCACTAATTTTTTTGTTTGCTAGTATTTTATTGAAACAGTAGTGCAAGTAAAGTCCAGGAGCCAACGTCTTGCATCAGAGTTACCAGGATTCTTGTTAAAAATGCAGATTCCTGTACCCCACACCTCACCTACTGGATGGAGATCTTGATTGGGGCTTGGTGCCCAGAAACCTGCATGTTAGTAGTTTTTCGCAGGGTTATTGTACACTGTGTCCATTGAGGGACACTACTTTGACATATGTAGCTGGTGAGTCTAACTGTAATCAGAGATTTGAAAAGAGAAAAGCCACAGATAGAAAAGCAAAGAGTGTCAGGTGCAGTGGCTCACACCTGTAATCCCAGCATTTTGGGAGGCCGAGGTGGGTGGAGGTTAGAAGTTCAAGACCGACCTGCCAACATGGCGAAACCCCGTCTCTAGTAAAAGTACAAAATTTAGCCAAGTGTAATGGCTCACGCCTATAATCCCAGCCACTCAGGATTCTCCTGCTGAGAATCAGAAGAATCGCTTGAAGCCAAGAGGCAGAGATTGCAGTGAGCTAAGATCAGGCCATTGCACTCCAGCCTGGGCGACAGAGCAAGACTCTGTCTCAAAAAAACAAAACAAAACAAAAAAAAAAAAAAAAAGGAAAGAGAAAGTCAGTAGCACGTAGATCAGGAGTGTCCAATCTTTGGCTTCTCTGGAAGAAGAATTGTCTTGGGCCACACATAAAATACACTATCACTAACGATAGCTGATGAGCTTAAAAAAATCACAGAAAAATGTCATAATGTTTTAAGAAAGTTTACGAATTTTTTACAAATTTCTGTTGGGCCACATTCAAAGCCGTCCTGGGCCATATGTGGCCCATGGGCTGTGGTTGGACCAGCTTGGTAGGTGCTGTGGTTCTGTTAAGTAATCCTGTAGCGACTCTAGGGTTTACGATCCTCATTTTTACAGCTGAAGAACCTGTGCAGAGAGATGACATGACATGGCCACAGTCACACCGCTGGCATGCCTACAACCAGGATTTCCATTCGGGACAAGCTGATTCCAGAGCCTTTGCTCTTGCTACTACAGTAGAAGGGACATGGCCTGCCCTCAGGGATTGAACTGTCCCGCTAGAGGGTCAGCTCAAATACACTAGGAATGGTTAAGGACTAGGAAGAGACCAAAGCATACAGTGCTGCTTGTAAGAACAGGAAAGACGAGAGAGGGCAGGGGCAGGGGGAGGTGTAAGTCCATGAGTGAAGGTAGAAATCAAGCCCATCAATTGTGGGGCCAGTGAGAAGAGAGCACCGAGTGGGACACAGGTTTTGTGAGGGCAGCCAGCTGGCATAACTTTTGACCTTATACTGTAAGAGTTTTATCAACTGGCTACGATCTAGCAAATGATACTAAAGAAGAGGTTTAAAAGCAGCAACTTTTCTTTGGGGATAGAGGCAAACTAGTAAATGTAATTATTACCAGTAACTGAAAGTCAGAGAACAAAGCAAAATGAGCTTTATTCAAATTCTGATGGAAAACCTAGCCCATGAGTAAATGTAAACTCCTTTCTCTCTCCACTGCCATCCAAAATTGAAAACTACAGTGTTCCTTGGAGAATAAGCGATAAAATAAGGATTATTATTAGCAAGTAGAGAGCTAGCTACTTAACGAACAGATAGAGCACAAATTAGCAGATGCAAACAAGTGTCTCTTTCTCACACGCAAGATTGTTCCCTGTCCCACACTATGACGTGGGCTGGCCCAATCACAGGAGAAACAGAACTCACTGACCAAGGACTCATGTTAAATGGTACACACGCACAGAAAATAGCATTTAAATACATTAAGTACAACCCTGTTTGTTATTTGTTCCAGGCAGAAAGAAGACTGGGTGCCCTTATTTAATAAATATGCATAGGAAATAGTCTGGAAGGATAAACACAAAGTTGTTGGCAAGCTGTTACCATGAGCCAATAAGGTGTAAGGTTTTAAAATCCTTTTTAAAACAAAGGACAGTCATACACCACTTAATGCTGGGGTTTTGTTCTGAGAAATGTGTCCTCAGGTGATGTTGTATTTGTGTGAATGTCAAAGAATGCACTTACACGGCCAGGCGCTGTGGCTCACGCCTATAATCCCAGCACCTTGGGAGGCCGAGGCGGGCAGATCACTAGGTCAGGAGATCGAGACCATCCTGGCTAGCACGGTGAAACCCCGTCTCTACTAAAAATACAAAAAATTAGCTGGGCGCGGTGGTGGGCACCTGTAGTCCCAGCTACTCGGGAGGCTGAGGCAGAAGAATGGCGTGAACCCGGGAGGTGGAGCTTGCAGTGAGCCGAGATCATGCCACTGTACTCTAGCCCAGGTGACAGAGCAAGACTCCATCTCAAAAACAAAAAAGAATGCACTTACACAAACCTAGATGGTGTAGCCTACTACACATCTAGGCTACACAGTATAGCCTATTGCTCCTAGGCCACAAATTATACAGCATGTGACTGTACTGAATACCATAGGCAATTGTAACACAATGGTCAGTCAATATTTGTATATATAAATATATCTAAACCTAGAAAAGGTACAGTAAAAAAAGAGTATGATAATCTTATGGGACCACTGTGGTATATGTGGCCCATCGTGGACTGAAATGCCGTCATGTAGCACATGATCATACAGTATGCATATGGCAAAGTGCATGCATCTGATGTGTACGGCTTGACGAGCTTTGACACAGATACACTTCCATGGCCCTATCACCAAGATTGAGACATAGAACACTCCCTACATACACAAGGTAGCTAAGGGATGCATGTTTTTCCTTTACTAAAGTTTTTTCTCTTATGTGTGTTTTATTTGTCACAATGGACAGTATTGCTTTTGTATTTTTCTAAAATTACAAAAGTAATCTAACTGCCTTAAGAAAATAAAAACTTTCAGTTGCTGAGAATGCTGGAAGAGAACGCATTTTTAGTTTTAGGTAGCTCTGTCATAGTTTCTTTGACTGATGAAGCCCCGTCCACATCATGTTGTCTCTTCCTCCTCCTCCTCCCTAGGGACTGCAGTACATGGAGCTCATCCCCAAGGAGAAGCAACCAGTGACAGGCACAGAGGGCGCCTTTTACCGCCGCCGCCAGCTCATGCACCAGCTCCCCATCTATGACCAGGATCCCTCGCGCTGCCGTGGACTTTTGGAGAACGAGTTGAAACTGATGGAAGAATTTGTCAAGCAATATAAGAGCGAGGCCCTCGGCGTGGGAGAAGTGGCCCTCCCGGGGCAGGGTGGCTTGCCCAAGGAGGAGGGGAAGCAACAGGAAAAGCCAGAGGGGGCAGAGACCACTGCCACTACCACCAACGGCAGCCTCAGTGACCCGTCCAAAGAAGTGGAATACGTAAGTTTCTCCCATGCTTCCAGCCAGGCTGAAACCATGCAGGCCCGGGGCTGGACAGTCAGGGCCCCATCACGGGGCTTTGTTCCCTCATTCGTGCATTTATTCATGAATTTGTGCATTCCGCAGATATTGATTGCTCATTTACTCTGTGCCAGGCACTGTCCCATGGAAAATGACACAATACCACTGCCCTTGAAAGGCTCATAGTCCAGTGGAGGTCACAGGCAAAACCGAAACAGTTTAGAGAACGGACATCTAAGCCTGCTTGGTGGTGAGGGTAAGCCTCAAGAAGCTGGTGAGGTACAAGCTGGTCTATGAAGAATGTCTAGGGGTCATCCAAGCCTTCAGGCTTTGAGGGGAGGATGTGTACCCCCTTAAAGAGGTGAGCATTTGCAAAAAGAGCCAGGAGTTCAAGAAAGCACAGTGCATTTAGAAGATTAAAAGAAGTCTCATGTGATTGAAAGTGTGGCATGCTTGGGGAGCTGGGGACATGAGGCTGGGGAGGGCAGCAGAGGCTGGATTCCTGGAGGGTTCGTTCCATCCATCCATTCATCAGTCAAATACTGATTAGCTTGTATTCGTTTCTATACCCCAGGAAATCAAACGAGCAGAGGACACTGTCCCCAAACTGCAGAATGCCATGAACTTAGGACTTCATTCCAAAGGTCATGGACAGGCTTTTGGTCAGAGGTACATGGTCCACACTGTGCTTGCAAAAGTTTCCTCTAGCAGTGTCTTAGTCCATTTTCTGTTACTTATAGCAGAATACCTGAAACTGGGTAATTTATAAAGAAAAGGAATGTATTTCATACATCTGTGGAGGCTGAGAAGTCCAAGGCCAAGGGACTGCATCTGGTGAGGGCCTTCTTCCTGGTGAGCACTCTCTGCAGAGACCTGAGGTGGCTCAGGGCATCACGTGGCAAGGGGGCTGGGTGTGCTAACTCAGGTCTCTCTTGCTCTTCTTAGAAGCCAGTCCCACTCGTGTGATAACCCATTAATCTATTAAGCCATGAGTGGATTAATCCATTCCGGAGGGCCTGAGCCCTCACGACCCAATCATCTCTTAAAGGCCCCACCTCTCAATACTGCCATGCAGAGGATTATGTTTCAACCTGAGTTTTTGGAGGGGATGTTCAACCCATAGGAAGTGGCAGTATGGAAGACGTGCTGTTGAGGAGTGAGCCACTGGGGGCCATTTTGAGAAAACAGAAAGGAGAAGCCAGCGTTGGGGAGATGAAAGCCTCATGGCTTGGTTTGTCTTAAACTGCCCCACAGAAGGCGAAAGGAATGCTTGAGGCTGGACCATGTGGGTCTAGTGTGCACTGCGTTTCTGGTCCCCAGCCCCTGTTTTACTTTTGCTCCCCCTGCCCCATCAACCAAGTGTCCTCATTTGTTTCTATGGCAATTAACTTTTGGAGATAGAAGTCCCAGCATATGAGATCCCCAAGCACATTATCTACCTTGCTGAACAGTCTGGCAGTCACCCGTGAGCCAGGCGACCCAGGGAAATGCCAGCCCAAACGAAGCTGCTGCCACATCCAGAGAGGGCCAGACTCTTTCTCCCTTGGAGTCACTCAAGCTAATCATCCAAAACTTGCATCCTCCATCTCCAAGCCCCATCTTATTAGCACCATCTGGGATTGCCATCCAAGGAACTGTTTTATCTGAGAACTCTTAATACCAAAGAACAAGATTTATTTCCTCTACTACAGATTTGGCAGTGACGCATAAAAGGCCCATTTCTCAGGAAGAGTACATGTCCTAGGGATATAAAAAAGAAAAAAATATTAGATCTAGTTACCATGGTCTATAAACTGGTCTTTCCCGCCCCACCCTGATCCTGGCTTCTGTCCACCCTCAAATAGCTGTTTGTTCATAAACCCTAAATACTAGATAATTCCAAGTTGGAAGGAGACCTCTAAGTCACTGCAGCATTTCCAAATCACCATTCCCAAGAGACACGTGGATCTGACATCGTATTTTATTCTTGACTGAGCCTCGCACATTTGTTCAGTGTGGAACAAAGGCAAAGGCAGCCCGAGAACCCGGGTCCTTGCCTACAGTCAGCTTTAGGAAATGATTGTGAACTTGGGAAGCATTTAAATAGCAATACTAGACAGTAAATGGAAAAGGCCAAAGTTAGAAAATAAGTAGGGATTCCAAAGGAAGCCTTTATTGGTTGGGCTGGGCTGGGCTAGCTGTGGAAGACAGACTTCTATGTCCCTGCCCCAACCACAATTTTAATTTAATTATTATGTAATTAGTGAATTGACGTCTGTCACCGTCTGTAGATGCTGAGATCTTGTTCATCTCTTTATTTGCATTGATATACATAGCTGTTGCTCAATAAATATGTGACCCATGAATGAAAGTTTGAACTTAAGCCTTAAAAAATGGGATCTATTTGGATGGCCAATTTGCCTAGGGGGACGGCGTGATTCCAATTCCACATTTATTAAGCCCCTGCTCTGTGCCAAACACTATGCTCACACTGTCAGGGTCTGTCTTTAATTCTCATAGTTGTCTGGTAGGGTGAATTTTACCAAACCCATTTTACAGGTGAGATTCAAAGATAATAGGTAACTTTTCTAAGATCCCATGGTTTCTATAGGGCAGAACCTGGATCCAATACCCTTTCTGTGATAAGATGCTAAGTTGTAAAACCCTGCTTGTTATTTGTTCCAGGCAGGAAGAAGACCGTGTGCCCTTATTTAACTCCCTTTTTACCTCCTTGAAGCAGGGGAGTGAATCCTGATAAGGGTAGCTAGATAGGCTGACAGGCCACAGACAGTGTGTTCCCAGCAACCCCACCATTAGGAGTGGGTGTGTGCTGCACTCCTGACCCGTCTGCCTTGCCTCACCAGCATTCACATCAAGTGGACGTGTGTGCTGGCCACGCTGTATGCTTGCGCCCTCTCCTTTCTCATAAAAGGGCAGCATAGAACAATTTCCAGAGCCAAGCATCGGGCAGGAAGCCTGACTTCTGCTCCCCTGGTAAAGGGCAATGATTTTTGCAAGAAGTGGTCCAGGCATTCAACTTGAAAATAAAGGTGTGGGGAAGAAATTGTAGGACTCAGCCTAACACCCCAAAACCGAACAGAGATTTATGGGAGAAAAACGAAGGGCAAAAAGAGAGACGTGAACATACGGGGAACTGTATCCGTAACACCTGCCTGTTTATCATCTTAATCGTGTTCATTGTGTTTGTCATTAGTGTCGGCAAGTCCCGGGGCATTGCCTGAACCAAGGACAGGACTAAGCAAGTATCTGATTTAAAGCTTACAACTGCCCCAAGATGTGAAGTGGCTGTGCCTCCCCAGGCTGCTGTGCCTCAGAACTGGGATTCAAATGAACATCTGCCTAAAATCAAGTCTATGCTCTTTCCCATTTCCCAAAGCTTATTCCTAGGAGACCTACCAGATATTTTGGACCATAGAAGGATCATGTGGCTGGCTCAGGAGACATTAGAGTGAACATGAAACTACATGAGTTTCTTTACAGCAGGAGTGAAAGAAACTACATGGGTTTCTTTACAGCAGAACTTCTCAGAGCCTTTGGTTGGCCAATGCTGTGGTCCTTAAAGTAAAATCATCTGGAAGGCTTGTTAAACTCCAGAAGGCTGGGTCCCACTTCCAGAGCTTATTAGTAGGTGCGGGGTGGAGCCTTAGCACGTGCATTGCTAACAAGTCCTCGGATGATGCCGGTCTGGGGCTACACTTTGAGGACCGCTGCTAACAGTGTTAAAAAGTGCCTTAGATGTGAGCTCAGCAGAAATGATATCACCAATTTGGCCTAGAGTGAGAGTCTAGATGGTAGCATGGGCATTTTCCAGATGCATTTGGCCTCCTGGCTCTATGTATGTATGTATGTATGTATGTATGTATGTATGTATGTATGTATTTTGAGATGGAGTCTCGCTCTGTCGCCCAGGCTGGAGTGCAGTGGTGCGGTCTCGGCTCACTGCAAGCTCCGCCTCCCGGGTTCACTCCATTCTCCTGCCTCAGCCTCCCAAGTAGCTGGGACTACTGGCACCTGCCACCATGCCCGGCTAATTTTTTGTATTTTTAGTAGAGACGGGGTTTCACCATGTTAGCCAGGATGGTCTCGATCTCCTGACCTCATGATCCACCCGCCTCGGCCTCCCAAAGTTATGTATGTATTTATTTATGTAGGATGGGCGGTGGATTACCCTAAGCGAGCCCACCTTTGAGAATACTGCATAAGCCTCCCTGTTCCTGGAGAGTTCTGGAAGCACAGGTGTAGAATCTACCACACTATGCTCTGTACCCTACCTTGACGGCCCCCATCCCTGATGACACTAAGTCTCTGCAATCTGAGGCCAGGGCCCCACTTTCCCCTACACCCACCCTCCCCACACACCAGCTGTGAGCTCCCTCGGCTCCCTCCCACTTTGTCCACCTGCTGGCGGACGTCCTTCCTCTGAGTCCTTGGGAGGGGGCCTATTGGAGCGATGGCAGGGTCAGCCTGCCAAGTCCTCCCACCCAGCCCCCCCACCCAACCATCCTCATTGAAAAATAATGTCCACACCAGAGGAGTGTTATTGCCAAAATGCCTGTATGGAGTTCCTACTAAGGGGCCATGTTCTGAGTGAGCCCAGATAACAGTGGTGGCCAGGACGCAATGCCCTCTGAGCCCAGCCCACCTGCATGGCCGGGGCTGTCAGTTACACGGATCTGACCGCAGTGAGCAGATTCTGACCCTACCCCCAGCTTCCCAACCCCAGGCCAGCAGATGGGCCCTACTGACACGACGGGGCCACCTAAAATTAGCCTTAGCACATCGGTCCACTTCGGAAATGAACCAAAAGCTGTGGCTGTCCATGCCTACCTCAGGGCAGTCCTCTGAAAGTGTTATTATTACACTGAGGTCAGGAGAGGCAGGATATCATGGGAGGTTCCTCTGGCCACCAAGTTGTCATGGGGCAATACCAAGCCTGAAAAATCCCAGTCCCAGATGCTACCGCACCCGCTGTCACCCCTGAAGAAGCGAGCCCTTTTCAGTCAGTGAAGCCAATACAATTCAAAAATATTTAGTCTCCCTCTTTTCCTCACATGTCCCATTGTGCGGGGATGGAGGGTAGGAAAGACAAGATGAGAATCAAGGGAAGAAAGGGGAAAATGTGAGGCTGCAGCAGGCACTGTGCAAGGTCTCAATTTCTTTATTTTTTATTTTTTTAGATACACAGCTCTCACTCTCTCACCCAGGCTGGAGTGCAGTGGCAGGATTATAGTTCACTGCAGGCAGCCACAAACTCCCAGGTTCAAACCATCCTCCCGCCTCAACCTCCCAAGTAATAAACCTCTTTAACTCTTTGTAACAACCAGTGAGATAGGTTGGGGTTGTGATACCCATTTCGCAGATGAGGAACCTGGGGCACAGTGAGGTTACCCCACTTGCTGATGAGAGTGGGGCTTCGGTTCAATCCCCAGTCCTTCTGCTTCACTGGCAGAGTGAAGTCTGAAGCTGTGTTGGGGTGGGGCCTTGGCGGGGTGGGGCCTTGGCAGGGTGGGTCCAACCATGCCAGGGGGTATATATGTGAGTGTTTAGGTTCTCCAGGGTGGGCAGCAGTGTATGGGGTAGCTCACAGCTCAGCCCACCGAGCATTTGGGAGCCTTTTATCTGCATACTGAGAACAATGAAAGGACTCCCCTGTCCAACCCCAGTTCCACCCACTGTGGGTTCTTGTGGGCCTTTTGAGTATCAGAGATCTCCATGGCCAGGGAGCTGCCGACTCCAGCAACCTGGACCCGTTCACACCAGGCTGGTGGGAGCCCCTCGCGCACTCTCCAAGCCCTGCGCTCGCCACCTGGATGGAATTGATGGGCCCCTGAGCTGGGTGGGCAATGATCTTAATGTTCTAACTGTTAGCAGCTCCACCAAGCCATTGCCCTGCATTTAGAGAGCTTGCTGAATATTTTCTCAGAAATTAAATACACAGATTTCCCGGGCATGGTTATTTTGCCCAGGAATTTCCGCCTTTCTCCACACCCCGAACTTGTAACTGAAGAAAGGGGAAAGAAAGCCAGAACATAGCCTTTAATGTGATCTCTACTCTTTAGCATTTACCATTCCTGCTGGGCGCCTCCCCGTCTTGCCCCTTCCCCAACCACTCCTTCCTCAGGCCAAGTGACTGCCCCAAAAGAGCAAACTTAGGAGGAGGACAGTCGGTTGAGAGAAGTGAAGATGTTCCCCACAGTCATAAAAACGTGTGAATATGGTCCCAAATCATCCTCCAGGATGCCGGGAGCACAGTCTGACCCCTCTGCCCCATTTCCCCACAAGAATGCTGAAGGGGGACGGGAGGCCTCCGTCCCCTCCCTCCCC
Source organism: Hylobates moloch (assembly GCF_009828535.3). Classification (NCBI taxonomy): domain Eukaryota; kingdom Metazoa; phylum Chordata; class Mammalia; order Primates; family Hylobatidae; genus Hylobates; species Hylobates moloch. Next base: position 25,676,064 of record NW_026652279.1, read on the forward strand.
GCCAAAGGTCTGTCTTTCAGATGGAAACTTACAGCAGCTGGCGGCTCAGCCCAACTCCAGCCCCAACAGAGGGACATATTTGTGGGCAAGGGACTTCCAAGTCTTTGTCTAAGCAGATGTTTGGCTTGTGGGCTCGGCAGGCAGGCTGGCCGGCTTTCCTGCCAGCCCCACTTGGGAATTTGAAACTGCCACTCCTCCCCACTTAGTGAGCCCCATCTGAGCTGGAGGACAGGAGGGTAAGAGGCCCAGAGACAAAACTGGGGTCATTCACCCAGAGGAATCCCTGCTCCCCACAGTCCTGCCACCCCTGGCTCAGGCACCATGGGCAGGAGCCTGGGGGCAGCCGCAAAATCACTATGGTTACCAGCTTCTCGGCATCTGCCTGCCTCTTGCTTTGCAGTGGAGATACTTTAGTGACTTTCAGGGAGATCTTTTTTTTCTTCCAAAGAAACTTCCCTTTCTCCCATTTTTTATACTATAAATACTTTCCCATGTTGCTTTTTTTTTTTTTTTTTTTTGAGTGGGCTGCATATTATTCCATTGATTAAAACAGGGATTGGTAAACTTTCTGTACAGGGCATATAGTGAATATTGAAGGTTTTTCAGGCCACATGGTCTCTGTCACGACTAATTAACACAGCTCTTGAAGCAGTAAAGCTACCATAGGCAATATCTAAACAGATGACCCTGGCTGTATTCCAATCAAACTGTATTTACATAAACAGGTGGTGAGCTAGATTTGGCCCACAGATGGATGCAGTTTGCTGACCCCTGAACTAGAAGAATCATAAAGAATAGTTTTAGCTTTTTATTAATCTCTTTGATTTTACTTAATTTTGTTTTGCTAATATGGGCTAAATGATGACGATGATGATGATGCTGTCATCTCCCATTCATTGACTACCTAGGTTGTACCAGGCACTGTGCCAGAGATTTTGCATGTTATTTTACTTAATCCTAAGAATTATCCTACAAAGTATATCATCCTCCTTTTTACAAACAAGGGAATTAAAAGACACTCTTAGCAAAGTTAAACAGTGTTTTCAAACTTCAGGTCACAATCCATCAGTAGGTAATACATCAATTTAGTGGATTACAACCAGAATTTCTTTTAACTGAAAAAGGAAGAGTGTTTCAGGAGTAGTAAATATTTTTCTAGGAAGCTTTTTTTTTTTTCAGGAGTGTGTGTGTGTATGTGTGTGTGTTGGATCAGGATATGAAATGTATTTCCTACTGTGGATCACAGACAAAAACAAAAATTTCGAAAAACAAAGCTGAGGAAATTGTCTAGTCACCTAGATGGTGAGTAGTTAATCCAGAGCTAGGATCCAGACCTGCCTCACTCCAAACCTGACACAGACTCTAATTAACAGGTGCTCCCATCTCTGGAGCACCCATGCAGTTCTAAGCCCCGGGCAAGGCCGTTGCAATGGGAATGAACACATCTGAGACTCTGTCCATGCTCAGCTGTGGACCAAGCAGCATCCTTTTGCAAGGAGCCAGTCCTTGGGCTCATGCTTGTCAGAGCTGGATTTGAGAACAACCCACACTGATGTTCTCTTACACGTGTAGCATTTATGAAGCCTTTCCATCTCCCTCACTTCATCACATAACCAGGGAGGGAGATTCAGTTAGAAATGTTTAATATTTTGCCTTGCTTGGCAGAGAGTCCCATAATGGATAATCTGCCCCACGAAGAAACGTAAGGTGAAGGGGTCAGTTAACAGTAGTGACCACCGACACCAGGCTAAGGCATTTCCTATGAGCCAGGGCCTGCCACGATGTGCTACCAATGAGAAAACTGAGGTTCAGAGGGTTCAATGATTTGTCCAAGAGCTTCACCAGTGATGAAGCAATGGCATGAACCATGTTCCAAAGCACATGACCCAAACCGTTGCCCACCCACCCTGCACCTGCACATTCTGCACCATAGGGAGCCTTGGGAAGACTATACAGTGTGGGGAAACAGAACTTAAGAGAGCTAAGGATGCCAGAAATGATGTTAGACTACAAAAGAAAGAAACATACACATAAAAACCTCTGGGATACATGAGGCTGCAAAGCAAAGATGGTAAATAGTCACCATAAGAGGAAATGGGGAGATGCTGTTTATAAACAAATTGTTGCGTATTTGTATTGGAAAGAACCCAGTGCCTGAATTCAAGGCCCTTGTGTTAATATTTACTGTATTGTAGTAGTGAGATTTCCACAAGGCACTCTGGTTTTAGACTGGATAGGCCTTTGGATAAGAGCCTTTCGGAGGAAAACAACACAATGCAGACAGAACTTCTGGCAAACCCGAGACAGAGATTATTGCTGATTTAGAGCCTTCTCCATATCTGCTGATCCCTCTCTGAAGGCCAACACAGTTCAGTCTTTAGAGACAGTTCTTCAGCTGAGTAACCCTTGGCCATTGTCCCGAGTCTGCTGTTGCCTAAAACACTTTGTATCTTGGTTACTCCCATTTCAGAAACCTTAATAATTCTGCATGTACACATTTGATGTTTCTGTCACCTAGGGCTGCATATCAAAGCATCCCGAGGCATATGGCTGAAACCAACATGTATTTTGCTCACAAATCACCATTTTGGCAGGGCTCAGTGGGGACAGCTTGTCTCTGTCCATTCGGTGTCATTTGGAGGAGCTTGCAGGCCAGAGGCTGGAATCACCTGAAGCTCGTTCATTCATTTATTTGGGCTAGAGGCTGGGAAGACACACACAGCTGGGACCCTCCCTTGACCTCCTGGACCTCCAAGGTCTCTCCACGTGGTTGCCCTCAGATGGAAGGTTCGGGATACCAAGACTTCTTTCCTGTCAGCTGAGGGATCCCAAGGTGTGTGTACTGAGAGAGAGAGCCCAGGGGAAAACACTGCCTTTATTACTACCCTGGGAGCTGCATAGCATCACTTCATCCATGTTCTGTTCTATAGAATCGAGTCACTAAAGTGGGACCACATTCATGGAAAAGGAATTAAATTCTATGTTGGTTGGAAGGGTATCCAAGAAATTTGCCAACATGACTTAAACACACCATGGCTGAGGGAACCCCACAACCCTGCAGGGTCTTAGCTTTTGAGCAGCTGAATCTAAAATGTTCCTCAGCTTTCTTGAGGCAGGTGTTTATAAATTGCAAAGGCCCCAATATTCAAAATATTTCATTTCAATTAAGAATGTTGTGCCATTAGAATAAGGAACAAGGCAACACTTTACTGGCACAGGGAGAAACTTCCCATTTGTTCTACTTCTGAAAGGTTTGTTTCACACATCCTCTACCCAGGTGGGAAATAGTCTGCAAACAAGGTCACACGACAAATGCTGGACACATTCTCATGAGCAAGCTCCAATCTTAGATATTTGGGAACATGAACAAGAAACAACTGATATGCTAATTATAAAGCATTCTTCTCCATGCCTTTTACCATAGTCCCAAAGAACTTCCATTTGACCACACTAGCTCCTTAATAGGGGAAGTAACCTGAGAATGGCCTCATTGGTCTTTCTTAAAAATAGTGTTGAATTTAAACATCCCAGGAATTCGAATGAGCCTTTGTTGTAACTGAACTGAATTGGTGATATCAGTTTTGCAGAGCTTATGTATAAAGTTATTTTTAAACAGTCTATAACAGCGGTTCTCAAAGTGTGGCCCTGACCACACCAGCATCCCCTGGGAACTTGCAAATTCTTGTGCCCCACCCCAGATCTACTGTATCAGACACTGTGGGGAGGTGGTGGCGGTGTGGGAGCAGAGATATGTTTTAAACAGCCCTCTAGGGGATACTGAGGCAGGCTCAACCCTGAGAACCACTGTCTCCAGGGGCAGGATCAGATATGGGGAGGAGCAGGCTCTCCAAGCAGGGGATGAGTGGAGCTGAGTCTGGAGCAGTGGCAAATGATGAAAAACTCACACAACTAGATTCTCTGGCCTTGCACAGATGGAGAGAACTGATAGGGGAAAAAATAGAGCTCATCAGTGGCAGGAATGACCTCCTGCTAGTCTACATGCCCTTGGTATCATGGAAGGAAATCCAGGCCTCCAAACCTGCCTTCAACATATCTTTGTCATTTTAGGAAAGTGGTTTAATCCCTCTGGGCTTTACATTTCTAGCTTGCAAGGTGGGCAGAGTTAAGGAATACACGAGATTTTTGCAAATCATTATTGAGCCCTTATAAAGTCCAAAAATTCCATTATGTCATTTAACTCACACCACAATCCTATGATGTTGCTATCATTACTATCGCCATTCAACAGGTGAAAAAACAGAGGCACAGATAAGTTAGTTCATTTGCCCAAGGTCACACAGCTATGAACCCAGGCAGTCTGACTTGGTATCTCCCGTCTCAGCCACCTATTGCAATTTAGAAATTGCAAACCTCGCTACAAAGGATTGTGGGAGAGACTAAGTTTGTGCTGAAAAAGGGCCAGGATGATGGGACCCAAGTAGCCTGGCATTCTGACTCTCGGCTGCTAGCTTGTCTCTGGTGGCTGAGGGACCACCAGACGATAGATCCAGGACAACCTCAGCTCTCTCATCCTTTGAGATGACTGGGTTAAGGACGCAGAAAATGGCTCAGAGGCAAGAAGAGCACATTTCATCCTGACACATGTTGAGAGGGCTCCTTACCCGGACATCTTGTTTTCATAGAGTGATAGTGACACTGTTTGCTTAAAAGGGCTGGCTACTGGTAGAAACCGGGCCAAGAGCCAGGGATGCTAGGGAGAACAGTGAGGGAAGAAACGCTCCTCCAGGAGGGGCTTCACAAAGTGCTTTCCAACAGATGAGAAGGTTGCAAACAAGCTCTGTGAACAAGAATTTTCCTTCCTTCCTTCATACTGCTGCCAGAATATCTCCCTACAGTGCAAATTAGAACCTTGAACTCCTCATCTCAAGAACCAGTAACAGGTTAGGTGCAGTGGCTCACACCTATAATCCCAGCACTTGAGGAGGCCAAGGCAGGAGGATACTTTGAGCTCAGGAGTTCAAGACCAGTCTGTGTAACATAGTGGGACCCTGTCTCTACAAAAAATTTAAATATTTTTAAAGTGTCTTAAAAAGAACCAGTCGTGGCTCCCCATTGCCTCCAGAGTGAAGTCCCAATCCATAACCTGGGTTCAAAGCCACCCATGATCACCCTAAACTGCCTTTTGGACCTGATATCCCCCTCCTTCCTTCAGTGTATCATCAGGGTGCCTGCCGGTGCTCCCCAGACCAATCCAGGTGCATTTCTATCCCTCTCCCATCCCCTACTTTCATGTCAATTCACATTTGGAAATGTGGAGTGGGGAGCCCCATTGATATATCATGGTCTTTCCCAATGGGGTGTAGTTTGGTGAACTGACACGAAGCCCCTTTGGTGTGGGAGGGAAAGAGCTGGAAATTTCATTCTGTGGAAATAAGAAGCCAGACAGACAACTCACTTTGTACTCAGACAGCCCTGGCCAAAGAGTTTACAGTTCCCAGCTATGCAGGAGGGAGGGTGAAAATAAGTAGATGATGATTGGTCACTGGTTTTTTGTCTAGACCCCCTGATGGGCTCCAGGCCAGCTGAGTCTCAGTCATGTGAAGAGGAACAGGGTTTTCATTTGGGCGAAAAACTCACACCACTCATTCTTGGGGGTATAACTGAAACCACAAATCTAGCATGTTCTAAGGAACGTTATCAGGCACAGTCAGGATCCAGTTCAAGATATATCTAGTTAACCAAACACATTCCTTATATAGGCAGTCATTCAAGAGCCCCTATGCTCATAAACTGCTATCAGTACATGACATTCTTTGTTATTCAGTGTTCTTTTCCTAATTTTCACCATTTTAATGTTCATTTCCTCTTCAATATATAAGAATATATTAAGTATGTAATCAAAGTATATAAGTTAAGAATAGTAAGTGTGCAAACTCTTATACGCTTCCCTGTCTTCACATGGCAAAATAATAAATATTTCTATTTTGGCTGAAACATAGTTGAAACTTGCTAAGTTTAAATTAGCATCTAAAGCCAGGGTCAGCAAACACTTTCTTTGGAGGGCCAGGTGATAAATATTTTAGGAGATTGAGCCAAGAGCCAAAATTGCAATATCATGTGGGCACTTTATGTAACAAGAGAGAAAACAACTTTCCATGGTTTTTTTAAAATGAAATTCAAAAGATAATAAAAATAATTGAGCACAGGGTTTTTTTTCCAATATAGGTCTACTAATGAGAAAAGTAGAATTCTTTCTTGGGAGAAAACATTTCACTGAATTGGATGGCAAATGTAAAATCCAGTCTTCATTCTCATGGGGCTTGCAAGAACAGACAGTGGCCGGGTTTGGCCATGGGCCGTAGCTTACTGACGCCGAATCTCAAGGCCACATGATGGAGTAGAAAGAACTTTGGCTTCGGAGTCAGGTTTGGCCTCTGTTCAAATCCTAGCTTTGCCTCCCATCAGCTGTGCATTACTGAGCAAATCACTGAATCTCCCTGAACTTCAGTTTTGTCATTTCTAGGAGAGAAGATGATTTCCAAATAGAAAAATAACTCTAGAAGGAGAAATAACTCTCTCGGGCTTATGTAAGGGGTAATAGTAATGAGAACAAAGTCCTGAGCACAGTGCTGGATGCAGACACGCCGTAGGGACATGACAGCCGTTGTTGTCTCCATCATCATTATCGGGGCTTACTGCAGCAGAGGATAACTCCAGAATGGCTCAAAAGATTGTATGGATTGAGAATGTCAAGTTCCCATTCTTTAGAGGATGAGAATGGACAAGTTATAAATGTGCGATGGATGGATACCTGAATGAACCAGTGAATGAATGAGCATTTGGCAACTTTCACTGCTCCTGGGAACTGGCATGAGACAGAAATCTAGAGTCACAGAGAACTTCTCCCAGGCACACTCACCATCCCCACAAAGCCCTAATCCTAACTGAAGCTGAGGAACAACATGAGTTGAGGTCCACCTTGTCATGGTTTCCGAGCAGGCCAGTGAAAATGTTACGGGCAGTAAAAGACAGATAAAGGAGCCGCACATGGAAAGAGGACGACAAGCAGCCAGGCACTGGCTGCATTAACTGCTGAGAGGCACTGTAGGGAAGCTGCTTCTCACCTCTAGCCATTGGGCATGCTGCTCCTTTGCTATGCCAGAATGCATTCTCCTGGGAGCCCTCCTAGCCCTTCAGAAAATTCCCTGAGTTTAGTCTCCCCACCCAACCCAGCTCAGTTCCCATAGAAAGCCACAGAGCCAAGGGCAGCAGTTTGAATCCCAGCTCTGTTTCTTGGCTGTTTCTTGGCCTTCATAAGCTGTTTTGTTTCCTTGGGCCTCGCTGGTCTTATCTATAAAATGAGTGCATTTCCTATGTACCTGAATCTCCTACCCAGAGGATTGCTGTGAGCTAAATAGGAATGTGGTTGATCGCTAGCCCCTCATCCCTCAGAGAGGCCTCTCCTATTAAGGTGATCCCTGCCATCCACCCCCAAAGTCACTCTCCATTCCCTTACCCTGTGATTGTTTTCCTAGTATTTATCACACTCCATGATTGTCTCATCTGTTTTTTTATATATTTATTTTCTGCCTCCATACACACACAGCCCCAGTTTCCCTGAAGCCTCTGGCATTATCTGCCCGGGTCACTGCTGTATCCCCAGCATCTAGTCCAGGGCCTAGCACACAGTAGATGCTAACTAAACATGGACAAGCCCCTGAAAGGCAAGAGTGTTTTGAAAGCTCCCAAGAACTTTCCACAACTGTCTCTGGAGCCCAACTCTCTGCTGCACTTAGTCTAAACCTGTCTTTAAGGTGAAGATAGATGTATCATCTGCTAGTGTCTTCCACATTCATCTGTTGTCCCCTAAGTAGGAAGTATGAGGTTGGAGGGCAGAGGTCTCCAAATATTCATTGTTCATCTACTATGTGCCTGGCACTGAGGAGATGTGAAAGCAAGCATAGTTGGATGTGGCTCCTGCTCCCAAGGTACTTCGATCTAGTGTAGAAAGAACACGTATCAAACAACCATACAGAGAAAGGTAAGCAGAGAAGCTTTATTATGGACTTAATTGCCCCTGGAAGGAGGTCAGAGAAGATTTCCCAGAACAAAAGATCTTTAAGTCTGACATCTGAAGAATGAAAGGGAGTTAATCAGGCAAACAGGAATGGGAACAATGTACCAGACATCCTGAACAGCAAGGGCAAAGGCCTTGTGGCAGGGTGGAGCATTCCTTCATTCAGCAACTATTGTTGGGGAATTTCTGTGTGTGGGGCCCAGTAGAGGGTCCTGGGTCAGAGCAGCAACCAAGCAGCCTCTCTCTGCCCTCTGCAGCTAGCCACTTAGTGGAGGGAACAGATATAAATTAGATAATCCCATAGGTATTTAAAAAATAATGTTAGCTAACATACATGGAGTCTTTTTGGGGGATCTGCCAAAATCATGCATGGGTTCCAAATAACTTATGTAGGTACTTGGCCCTGGAGGAGATGCAGCACTCTTTAGACATGGAGGGCTTAGTGACTTCCTTTCAAAGAGGATAGTATGGAAGTAGGGAGAAGAGTCACTTTACAGTTAAGAATCTGACGAACACTGCCTCCACCAGAAGGTCAAGGTAAACCGCAACAGTGACAAGGGAGGGCGACAGTATGTACCCTTGGTAGGACGTGATGAGAGGAGCAATTTGCCCCTTGATCTTCCTCCCAATGTAGTCATCATAGTAACATCAGGCAAATCCCAACTGAGGGACATTCTACAAAACACCTGACCAGTACTCCTCAAAACTGTCATGGTGGCCAAAAACAAAGTCTGAGAAACTGTCCCAGCCAGGAGGAGCCTCAGGAGACATGACAATTAAGTGAATCTGGGATCCTGGAATAGAAAAAGGACACTGGGTAAAGTTTATGAGCACCTGAATAAAGTTTGGATTTTAGTTAATAATAGCATATCCATATTGGTTAATTAATTATGACAAATATACCTTATCAATGTAAGATGTTAATAACTCAAGAAACTGAGTGTGGAGTATATAGAAATTCTCTGTACTATTTTTGCAATTTTTCTGTAACTCTAGAACTACTCAAATATTATTATTATTATTATTTGGGACAAGGTCTCAGTCTGTCACCCAGGCTGGAATGCAGTGGCACGATCATAGCTCACTGCAGCCTCAAACTCAAACTCCTGGGCTCCAGCAGTCCTCCCACCTCAGCCTTCTGAGTAGCTAGGACTACAAACGAGCACCATCATAACTGGCTAATTTTTAAATTTTTTTGTAGAGATGGGGTCTTGCTATGTTGCCCAGGCTGGTCTCAAACTCTTGGCCTCAAATGATCCTCCTACCTCCAGTTCCCAACATGATAGAATTAAAGGCATAAGGCACCACTTCTAGGCAAAAGTATTATTTATTAAATATAAATATTATTTAAAATTATTCATGCATGGGTAAAAAGATCCATTCAAAGTGCAAGGTAAACAAACAGGTTTTAATGTAACCAAATATGAAAGGTTCACTGATGTGCTTTCAGATTTCATACTGCAACTAACTTGAGAAACTGTCCTGTGTCAAATTTTAATATAGTATCAAAGAAGAAAATCCACAGTTACCTGGAAGGTCTTTTAAAATGCATTGTCCTCCTTTTTCCAACTTTATGTCAGTTTGAGTTCAGATTTTCTTCATATATTTCAACCAAAACCACAGCATGCAAAAGATGGGCTGCAGAAGCAGTTATGGGAATCCAGCAATCTTTTGCAAGTCATTGAAGAGATTTGCAAATATATAAAACAATGTCTTAAAATTTTCTTCTCACTACTTTTTTTGTTTTGAAACTTATAGTTATTTTAATAACAAGAAAGGTATGTTAATATATTACAGGTTTAGTATTGTCATTTTTAAATGAATAAAAACTATTTAAATTGTTCTCAGTTTTAATTTCTCTTATGGTAAATATCAATAGCTATTACCCACATGAACAAAAACTCTGGGGGGGTCTTGATAATTTTTAAGAGTATAAAGGGTACTGAGACCAAACAATTTGGGAATCACTGTGCTAAATAAATAACTTTATTTAGTCCTCATGAATAGCCTGTTAGGTAGGCAATATTATTGTGCCGCTTTGCAGATGACAAAACTGAGGCACGAAGAGGTATAGTGACTTGCCCAAGGTCACTCAGGAAGTAGAGAGGCTGGAGCTGGAATTCGAGCCCATGTCACTGTGCTCTTCTGACTTGCTTGTCTCCTGTGGTCCTTCCCCATCCTTCAGGTCTGCGAGCTCTGCAAGGGAGTGGCCCCTCCTGACAGCCCCGTGGTCTACTCGGACAGGGCAGGCTACAGCAAGCAGTGGCACCCCACCTGCTTTGTGTGTGCCAAGTGCTCCGAGCCGCTGGTGGACCTGATCTACTTCTGGAAGGATGGTGCACCCTGGTGCGGCCGCCATTACTGCGAGAGTCTGCGGCCCCGGTGCTCTGGCTGCGATGAGGTGGGAGATAGCGGCGAGATGGGTTGAGGGGCTTGAGGGACACTGCTGAGGGTAAAAGCCTAGAGGCCAAAAGGAGTATGGCTTTGTGGATGATGTGTTCTACAGATTGGGAAACTGAGGTCAGGCCTCACTGCATGCACTCAACCTTCATTTTCTCATCTGCAAAATGAGGCAGACCACCATGGGGTTGTTGGGAGGGGTCAGACACAGTGCCAGTGAATCTTGTCTTTGGCATAATGCCTAGCACTTAGTAAGTACTCAGAACATAGCAGGATGAACCAGGAGGCATTGCCCATGTTCAAACCTGTATATGCATCTATTATTATTATAATCATGTGGTTACCTAACTCCAGAGCCTCAGTTGAGTCTCAGTTTTACTACTTATAAAATAGGGATGAGACCAGCACCCATCCCATAGAGTGGCCATGAGGATAAATGAGATAATGCATGAAAATGCTTGCCACAGGGCCTGACCTAGGAACTTATAAATGGTAGCTGCTGTTAGTCTTACGCTAATATACTATACTATAACATAATACGAGACTTAACATTAATATGACACAATACAATATAATATGATAGAGATGCTGTGAAAGGGATTCAAGTCTCTGATAGTGGTTTGATGAAAGTAACTCTAAGGTGTATTAATAATGGCAATACTAATTATGATCATAGTACGTACTGTTTGCATGCCTTTGGTTGCAGGCAGTACACTAACTTCATCTTTGGCATGTATGAAGGTTAGAAATGTCTTCTTTATATTGAACCAACATCTATTTTCTACCACCTTCTACGAATTGGTCACCATATGAAGTTAAGACCCTGTAGTCCTCTTACCTAATAACTCTGTTATTAAGTGATATTAAGAAGGAAAAGGACTGTCACAGGCCTGCCCTGGAGCCTCATTTTTGAGGTGACAACAGTATATGCACAATAACAATTCTCCATCATTTATTAAGGGCTTACAGTGGGTCGGTAATTTGCTACATACTTTATGTGCAACATGCCATTTATATCACAACAATCCTTTAGGGAGAGATAAGCATGATTTTTTCTCATTTCACATTTAAGAAAAGTGCAGTTCTGAAAGGTCAATGCTAATCAGATAGGCCTGACTTTGTGTCAGTCAACATTCTAAGCCTTTCACATGTAGCTGGTCATTTGGCAATCATAGAACCTTATGGGATGGAAAGTATTTATATCCCCATTTTACAGATGTGGAAGCTGAGGCACAGGGGGATTAAGTAATTTGCCCAAAGTCACAAAGCTGGTAGATGTCTTAAGTGAAAACTCATACCCAGTTCTTGTTTGATTCCAATACTGAAGGCCCATTAAACATTATGCTCCTCTGCACTTCCTGAGCCTCAGGGGATCCTTACAATATGTCTGTTCCAAGTGTCACTTCATTCCAAGCCCAAGTGACCCTCTGTATTCTTGCTCTTGATGATTGGCCACTGGCAGCTTATCTATCCTTAAGCTTTCTTCACCAGGGTGTGTAATCCCACCTTGGAACTAAACTTTAGATTTGGCCCAAAGAGTATCACAGATGCTAGATAAGTAAAACCTGCCTGTGGTGGAGGATTTTTTTTTTATTCCATCTGAGAAGCTAAGATGCAACCACAACCTTCACCAAATACTATCCTTACTGCCTCAAATTTATGCCAGATTTTTCCGCTAAGGCTTTTAAAGGTCAAAACAACAATAGGATGGGATGAACCACCACCCTATAACTTGTCCTAGATATACCATCTCTCTACCTAGGGACAGAAACTGAGTCGTGCATTTCTCCTGCTCCCCTCCCCAGATAATATTCTCTGAGGACTACCAGCGTGTGGAAGATCTGGCCTGGCACCGAAAGCACTTTGTCTGTGAGGGTTGTGAGCAGCTGCTGAGCGGCCGGGCGTACATCATCACCAAGGGTCAGCTTCTGTGCCCTACTTGCAGCAAGTCCAAACGCTCCTGAAGGGCTGCCCACCCACAGCCAGAATCCACAGGATCCCACCGAGAAGGAGAGCTAGGTGTGCCGAGGCCATCCTAAGGGTCTGACGTGACAGCAAGCAAGTGAAATAAACAATGATTAGCTTTTCAGTGAGAATATATATATGAGATATATATATATTCTAGGTTGGGTGGTGGTAGATCCTTGAGGGTCAGTAGTTTCAAAACCAAAAATATTCTAAGAAGTCTTAGGATGGAGTTCCTTTTCTTTCTGTTGTTGTTTCCCAGCTACAACCAACTAAAGACAAAAATGGCGTTCTGCAAGGGGACTCTAGGAGGAGTTTTCCAGAATGCAATTCCGAGTGAGCAAATCGCATAGCTGTAGAATGTGCGTGCTTTTTTGTGGACACAGGAGCTCCTCCAGGAGCAGGCTGGGATCCCAACTATCGCTTGTTGCCTCTTTTTCAAGTGGAATTTGAATTTTAAATAAACAACTTTTTTTGGCATGATAAACAGATCAATAAAAGTCTTGTGAATTCCACATACACCCTTATCTAATTATTTACACCATGGCAGTGATTTTGCAACACCCGGTGCTGGCAAAAAATACAGTAAAATACTAATGAGCCTCTCAATCAATGTATCTCATCAGACTTGCACTGGGAGTGTAGGCTTTGGGACAGAACCCCCGCCCCATCTGCCTATTCCAGATACTCCCAGATCACTAATGTAACAAAGGTATCATGTTTTATGGTACACTAAAAAGCGGCCTGCTGGGAACTGATGAGCTTCTCTTTAGCCAGGGACCTGATTCAGCTGCCCTCAGAGCCCAGGAAGATAGTGAATAAACCCGTCTGGGAATAAGACCAGTACTGGGGAGCCACTGAACAGGGGCCACCTAAGCTCCACCAATGGGTGCCACATGGGATGTGGTGACCAATGTGGGCAGATCTTTAAAAATACAGCACTTTTTCAAATGCCAAAACAATCAGAAATAAATTTTTTTCAATAAAAATTCATCTAAAAAATTAAACAATGCCACTTTTATGAGAAATCTCAATTTTTAATGTTGCCAACTAAACATTGAATGAGTCAAGTAGAATAGGTCTTTGGGCCAAATTGTATCTCCATTTTATGGTCTCTCTGAACATTTTCAGCTCTTAAATTAATTTCTTTCCCACAGTTTCTAAGAAAAACATATTTTTCTACTGGGAGTACAAGGATGAAAAAGACACAAGTCCTAGGAGCTTACAGTCTGGTCGCCAGTGGTTTTCTTTCTTGAACTTCCTCATCTGCTGCCAGTTTTCTTTAACCTCACCAGCCAAATTTCACTCTGACCATCTCGTACCTAGAAAACCCCCATTCGTGTGCTTTATAAGTTTCACCAAAGCCATTGCTATATCCTCCCAAGGCAGTGGTTTTCTGCTCCCAGCTCCTTTCTCTAGTCACCCTCAGTTTCCTCGTCATGTTCATCTTCTCAAAGATAAGTTTCAAGTGTGTCATTTCCTTCACTCAATCTCCATGGTTCTTCATTGCCTGCCAAGTTAACAACCAAGTCCTCATGGACATTTGAATCCTTCCAAAACTTGGCTTATGTCTTTCTGGCCTTGGAGCCCTTTATTTCACTAGATTTCTAGTTCTCCATTCTTCCTAAGCATGCAAAAGCTCCCTCTGATCAAGCCCTTCCCTTTGCTTTTGCTAGTTGAGGACTGGCTACTTGAAGACCAACTCTGGCTGTTGAAATTCTATTCATCCTATAAGGTGCTTCTCAAGCATAACCTGCTTCTCTGGCACTTTCCTGAAGCAACAGTGAAATATTCACCAATTCATCATTCATTCATCCATTCCACAGGCATTTCAGTGAGCACAGCAAAGTTCCAATTCCCATGCTGAATATAGGGGATACAGGGTGCACAAAAAGAACAGTGACCCCTACACCCATAGATGTTACAGTCTGTGGGGGAGATGGGCCTCAAGCAAATAATCTCACAAGTCAATGCAAAATTACACCTACTGTGCATGCTATAAAAGGAAGATTTGTGTTACTATAATGCATGTAAACTGGACTTAGGAATATCAAGAGAGGTGCCCCTGGGAAAGTGACACTTGAACTGGGCTGTAAAGGATGAGTAGCTTTGCCAGGCATAGTGGCTCAGGCCTGTATTCTCAGCACTTTGGGAGGCCAAAGTGGGTGGATCACTTGAGCCTAGGAGTTCGAGACCAGCCTGGGCAACATGGTAAAACTCCGTCCCTACAAAAAATACAAAAATTAGCTGGCATGGTGGCACACCTGTAGTGTCAGTTACTCTAGAGGATAACCTGAGCCCAGTAAGTCAAGGCTGCAGTGAGCTGTGATCATGCCACTGCACTACAGCCTGGGTGACAGAGTGAGACCCTGTTTCCAAAAAAAAAAAAAAAAAAAGGATGGGTTGCCTCTAAGTTGACAAAGAGGGAAAGGACAATGGTTAAAGATGGACACATGAATGCATGTGCGAAGGCCCTGTGGTAGAAGCCCCACCAGTTTATTCAACACCTATTTGCTGGTGTTGGAGATACAGTGGTGAACATGGCCCATGGATGGAACTGAAAGAAGACTGGTGTGGCAGGAGCACAGAGCATGGTGAGGAGGGTGGGCCTGGGGAATGAGAGGCAGGCATGGCCAGCCTGCTCCAGTTTTGGGGCAATTCAAAAGACTGGTCTCTGTCTTAGGAGCAAGGGGGAGCCTTAAAACAGCTTTAAGCAGGGGTGGTGATGGCTGGACAGGGAGATCATGAGATACATCATCTCTTCTCTGTTGAAACCCCAGCACAATGTATGACTGACTTTGTCCACTGGGTCACACCATCATGGATGGGCATTATCTCCCACAACAGTCCCCATGGGGCACCACCCAGCGCCTGCCCCTGCCTTTCTCATGTCTGTTAATGACACCCACCCTTGCATTAGGAGCACCTGAATCATCTCTGGCACTCGCCTTCATATCTGATGGGTCACTCAGTCCAGTCCTTTCTCTCCATCCTCCCTTTCACTCCATCCCCAAAGTCATGTCTCACCTTGAACATTTTCTGCTCAGACTGAGAAGTCTCCCCGACAGGAACTCACCCTCTCCACCCACCACTTCCAGATGAATTGCTCAGAAACACAGCCCTCGTCTTGCACTCTCCTCTTCAAGAACAATCAGAGGCTCCCTGTTGCACACACAGAAAAAAATTGAAACTATTTTACCTTGCAATCAGGTTTCTTCTTTTTCCTGCTCCAACCCTCCTTCCTTCCTGTTATCCTTCCAGAAGCCAAATGGGCAGCTTGCAGTCACAGTATGTGCCCCTGCTTTCCTCACCTCTGTACCATCACTCAGGCTGTGCCTTTTGCCTGGAATTCCCCGCACTGTGTTTAATTGCTGCCTCTGCCGGGGGGCTGCAATAGCTGAGTGGGATTCTGTACCAGAGTTGGGAAGATCCATGTTAACTCTTGCCTGATTCTATCTCCCATGTCAGCAGGAAGAGGGGCTGCCATCCCCACCCCTCCCACTCTCTAGGAAGACTTTCCCACTAGGTGCCCTTTATCTGTAAGCTCATAATATCCCAGGCTTACAGTAATTCTTCCACGGCCTTTATTGTGCTATAATTATTTATTCATGAAAGGCTTCCCCTGTGAACTTCTAAAGAATAATCGTATTATCTTTATTTCCCCAACTCTTAGTACAAATCCTGGCAACTAAATGAAAGAACAAACAACCTGGGGTTCTGGGATGGTTCGTCTTTGCTGATGGCACTGTGTTCCAAAATGGCCAAGGTCAAATATAAAAATTTCAGACTGAGGTAGACACTGCTGGCAGCCTACACATTGCCACCCCACCCCACTTCCTTCTTCCCAGTGGCAAGGAAGCGGTGGGTGGAGAGGGTGAGTTCCTGTCAGGGAGACTTGTCAGTCTGAGCAGAAAATATGATATGTGAGATATGACTTTGGGGATGGAGACAAAGGGAGGATGGAGAGAAAGGACTGAGAGAAGAGCCCCCTCACCTTTATGTAAATTGGCTTTGCCAACCTTGTCTGCAGCTGGAGAAAGGCCACGCGCCTCTATTACCAGCCACTGGGGCTTCTTTCTTGGGAGGATCTTAGAAAAGTGTTCTTCCTTAATGAAAGGAGATACTGTGCAGTAAATAGCCCTGCTTTTGTTTTCTTTTCTATTGATACAATGTCAAACTTACGAAAAACGTTACAAGAGAAGAACAAAGAGCCATTGGAGGGTATTGTTGACACAATGCTTTATCACTCTTGAATATTTTCATGTGTAATTCCTACAAATAAGGACATTCTCCCACATAGCCACAATACAACCATCAAAATCAGGAAGTTAACGCTGATGCCGTTTCTACCATGTAATCCTCAGATCCAATTCAGGTGTCACCATTGTCCCGATAATGTCTTTTGTAACAAAAACATTCAGTCTAAGATCACTCATTCCATTTGGTTATCTTGTCTCTTTATTCTTCAGTTTGGAAATGTTCTTTGTTCTTTCCTGAATGTTCATGACCTTGACATCTTAGAAGATTAAAGTTTGTGTAAAGTTGTTGAGTTAAATATCCATTAAATTAGGTTTGTCAGATATTTCCTCAAAATTAGATTCAGCTTATGCATTTTTTGGAAGGAATACCACAGAAGTGATGTTGTTTTCTTTCTGTTGCATCCAATCAGATGATACAGGATTTCGATTTGTTCCATTACTGTTGACATTAATTTTGAACATTTGATAATGCCAGTATCAGCCAGATTTTTCCATTGTAAAGTCATTCCTTTGTCCTTTGTATTTAATTAGTATGTTTAAGGACTTTGAGACTATGTCAATATACTGTTCTTCATCAAAATTCCACTGACTCATTCTTAGTATTCATTGATGTTTACTGATCGAACTAATTATTATTACGATAGTTGCCAAATGTTGGTTTTTCTAATTCAGTCATTTCTTTAGTGTTTATTAGCATTCTACTATAAGGAAAAGCACTATCTTCTCCCCATTTATTAATTTGCATATTTACATCAGCTTAGAGTTATGGATTTCTATTTTATTAAATAGTTTATAATTGATTACCATCCTTATTTATTTTAATGCTCAAATTGTCCCAAATTATGGCCAAAGAAAGCTTCTTCAAACTGGTTGCTATGTCCTTTTGACATGGCCTATCATTCTTTAAACACATTTTACATCTGGCACAATAATGTGCTGCATACCCATCTTGTATTTTTCCTGCCCCATCTTTGAAATCAGCCATTCTCAAGGAGTTCCTTCTTAATCTGGCTGTTGTTGTGTTGGAACTCCTGGTACCATCTTAGAACCTTAAGGAAACAAGCGAACCAAGCCAATAAGCTTTCCATGATGCTGCTTAGAGTTAAACAGAGCCTAGGTACTGAGTTATGTCATGGAGACAGTGAACTAACCTCTAGACTGCTTGCTACATGAGACAATTGATTTTCTTATTTTCTATGTAGGGCGGTACATTTCCTCATTTTGAAAGATATTTCTTCAACATATAGGTTTTCATTAGTGGGAATTTTTGTCAATTATAACCAAAAACAATGTGACGGATACCCAAGATGTTTCACATTGTAGCTTGGGTGAATTACACATTTCTGAAGCCATTACACTTCCTAGTTTATTTGGATTTGTTTAAGTTGACAAATAAAAATTGCATATGTTTATGGTCTATAACATGGTGTTTTGATATATGTATACATTGTGGAATGGCTAAATCAAGCTAATGTATCCATTACCTCACATAGTTATTTTTTGTGGTGAGAACATTTTAAAAATATTGTCTTAGCAATTTTCAATCAAGCCTGTCCCATGGAGACACAAGCAATAGTGACATGAGCACTTGACTCGCTGGGTTATCAGGCTTTGGCTCCAAATGTTTGGCTTCAAATATGAAAAAGTTACATGAAAGATGAAACTATGCAATGGCATGGCTGTTGGTCATTCACATCTCTCTCTGCCAAGAATGGAGATGACGCTGTTGAAGGAAGAAATGTGTTTTCTCCTTTTTCTCAACTGATATTTGCCTTAGGTCAGATTCTACTAGTTTAAAGCAAAACGATGTCCTGGTCTGATTCCTTTGGGTCTCTAATAATGGAAACTGCAAGGATCAGCGTAAAGTGTTTCTTTGTTCTGACGTTGGTAGGAGATATACCTAATGCTAAATGACGAGTTAATGGGTGCAGTACACCAACATGCCACATGTATACATATGTAACAAACCTGCACATTGCGCACATGTACCCTAAAACTTAAAGTATAATAATAATAAAACAAAATAAAAAAACAAAATAAAATAAATAAAAAATAAAAATAAATAAATAAATTAAAATTTGGATTTAAAAACACACACACACAAAAAAAAGAAAAATGGAAGTATTTGGATGTGCAGACAGAAGCAATATTATTCAGGTCTCCCTTGTTGCAAGTGAGGGAAGTTCAATTAAAACTGGTTTAAACCTAAAAAGAAAAAGAAAAAAAAAAAGGTGAGAGGGGATTTGCTTTCTGGAATCTGTTTTCTAGTCAGAAAGTGCAGAAGAAGGGCTAGCTTCAGGAACAATTGGATGCAATAGTTCAAATTACAAGTTAAGTCTCTGCTTCTTTTCTCCATCTCTCTTCTGTTTTCCTTCACATTGGCTTTATTCTTAGGTAGGCTTACCCAGACAGTCACAAACACAGCCACCAGCGGCAGCTGGGCTCACTTTTGTCCTTGGAGCCAGTGAGCCCAGTGAAAAAGGAGCTTCTCTCTCTGCGGCTTCCCAGGGGTGACTTTGATCGGCCAACAAGGGTCATTCCTATGCTTATCCCTTGACCAATCTCTGTGCCCAGAAGGTGGGGTACTCTGATTGGCAATGCCTTCATCATGGGCCAACCACTGTGGGGAAGGGGGAGGGATTAGAAAAGACAGCCACACCCAAATCTCATGAAGCAGTCCCCTTTATTTTAAAAAAGTCCCTGTGAGAGCATCAGGAGCAAAGCATGGAGAAGAAGCAATCTTGGAGAAGCTGGAAGAGAACCGACCCAAAGAATCCAAGAGACTAAGACGGTGCAGGGTTGGGGAACAGAAGCTCACACAGGAGGCCTGGGCGGAGCTGCAGCAGAGCCAGGGGAGAAGCCAAGTGGCACAGCTCATCTTGAAGTTATTATAATGCCACTAAAATTCTCATTTGTATTAATTTTTTTTAATTACTGGCAAGATAAGGCAAATGTTTTTAAAGGCCTAAATAAAATGATATTCCCTGAAGGAAATGTCCAGAGGGTTTTATTTTGGCCTTATTTTCTTTAATTCTATGAAAGATGATGGAGACTTACTAAACTGTTTTTATGGGGAAAGTTTAATAAATGTGAAGGATGTACTTCCATGAGTTCAAATATGGAAAGTTTTAAAATAGAAGAGTGACACAAGCAGCTAATGATCCCAATATGTTAGAGTATGCAGGCTGCTGGCCCAGGTTCCAGTTTTTAATCAAATATATAAATTATGAAATATTGTTACAAGGAATGGCAAGCCTTTGCCCTACAAGGGAATGGTTTGTGCTTCAGTTGACAGGAGATCTCTGCGGAGTTCATCTTCTGCTGATAAGGGGACAGGGAGAAAGAGCAGACGGGCAGGCATCCTTGGCCCACACAAGGGGACCATCCAGTGCCAAAGCTGGAGGGAAGAACATGCTCCAAGCAAAGACCCAGGCCAAATAGAACAGTGTTTGTCTGTTTAGTACGTTGACCATGTGGTCTCTGTCTGCAGGGGAGGTGTCTGTGACATCTTGGGCCAGAGCATGCAAACACTGAGCTTTCAGCTTATTCCCACCTGAAAGGCCTTCCTTCCAGCTGCCTCTGCCTTCCAAGTTTAGCACAAGCTCTCCCTTCTTTAGGAAGCCCCACTGATTCCTCCAAATACTCCTTTAGGTTCTCAGAGTCTCAACTGACTATGTAACTGATTTGGCCCTTGATCACACTGTACTCATGTCAGACCCTGTGCTTTGTCTTCTGAACAGTGGGAAGCTCACTCACTCATTAGTAGATTCTTGTATTCATTCAGTCACTAGGCATTTACTTAGCACCTACTATGTCCCAAACATTGTGCTAGGCCTTGGAAACACAGTAGTGGACACAGCAGACATGGCCCTTGTTCTAAAGGAGTGATGGTCTATCAGAGGAGAGCAACAAGTAGACAATTATCTAATAAGACAGGCCTGAATCCCAGCAGAATCCCACCTTATGTTCCTTTCCAAGGTATCCCTCAGCCTCCCACAAATAGTCATTGCAGGAGTGGTCTTTCCCACTCACTGACCAAGTAGATTCAACAGGCCTGGCAGTGTAGCATTGTCATTAACAGCATGGACTTAGGAGCTAGACTGCCTCTGATTCTAATCCCGGCACCTTAGATTAGTCATTTCACTTTGTCCCCAAGTTTCTCCATTATAAAATGGAGATAGTAATGGTGTTACTTTATGAGGTTGTTCTGAGGATTTAATAGGTTTATGCATGTTTAAAAGATTTAGAACAGCTCCTGGCACATAGTGAGTGTTCAGCAAGTACCAGCCATTGCCCTTGTTGTTGCTGTTGTTTGTATTACCCAGCAGTGAACCCTGGAAGAAGATGACTCACTTGCAATCTCTTCCACTCTTCGAAACAGCAATTAAAAAAAAATTATTATGTAAGTTTCTTTAAATCCATCAGCACAATTGCTCACTAATTTTCTTCTTTCTAGTCTGAGACCTTCCAGGAAATGCTCAAATATTACCTCCCCACCAAGAGAGACATTTCAGCATCCTGATACACACACACACACACACACACACACACACACACACACACACACACACAACTGTGAATGTAGATGCTCTTCTGGCGGCGTCTACCTGCCATTTCAAAGCCAAACATTGCCTGTCCTGTATTTGTGCCGTGCACTTTCTAAGAATGGTGAGTGTCTGTACTGACCCTCAGACTCACACTGGGTCCCACAAAGTGTTAAGAGACTACCTGGGAGGGGCTGGGGAAACATTATACTAACAGGGCCATGCTTTTATGTCTCACCTAACTCACCCTAGGATTCAAACTCAGAAACTGAAATCTCCAAAGGCCTTCAATTTAAAAAGTGGAGACCAGCACGTACCACTAACATCACTCCAGGAAGGTGATCTTCTAGAAAACTACCTCTCAAACCTGAGTGCTTATAAGAATCGCCTGGAGAGATGGTTAAAATTTGGACTCTGGTTCAGCAAGCCTGGATGCTGGTTTAGCACGCCTGGAGGAACAAGGCCAGAGCGCACTGGAGTTGAAAGGGCTGATTAGAAGTCAGGTTATCTGACCCCTCACCTAAGAAGTGGGGAAACAGAGCTAGAGAGTAGAAGTAGCTATATCAATATCACACAGCAAGCTCAAAGCAGAACCAAGAACACAACCCAGGTCTTTCACTCCTGAGCAAACACCCATTCTGAGTCTACTAAACCAGGGATCAAATCCCGGTGCCGGTGCCTGCAAGAGCCAGGTGGTTTGGAAAATGTCTGATGCAAGCCAGCTGCCAAACAGCAGGGGCTCAGCTGCTTTGGCTCACTTTTTGAAACACTAGCAAAACATGGTTGTTGAGGACAATTGGCCTTTGGGCAGCCAGTTTGCGTTCCCTATAACCTTAGACCAGTGGTCAGCAAATTGTTTCTATTAAAAGCCAGATAGTAAATATTTTAGACTTTGCAGGCCACATGAGCTCTGTTGCAACTACTCAGCTCTGCTGTTGTAATGTGGAAGCAGACACTGACAATCTGTAGACAACTAGACATGGCTTTGTTCCAATAAAACTTTATTTACAAAATCAGGAGGTGGGCCAAAGTTTGCTAACCCCTGTCTTAGCAGATTAGACAACTTGGGGAGAAAATTGTCTCTATTTATACAAAGTGTGACTGATATTATAGAACAGTATTTTTAAAATGTAACTTGTGTCTTCAAGGTCAATAAAGTGTTGTCTTCTGTGAGCTAAAAGGAGGGCAGAAGTTAACAGTCTTGTTTCTTCAGTTCCAAAGTACACATTAAATAAAAACATTGCATTCCTAAAGTAGGGATTCATCTTAGAGTTGCAGCATACATTTAACATGGTAGCATTTCTCCAGCCCTCTACAAGGTTGTTTCTTAACTGAGTGGTATGCACAGTGAAGTGAAAAGACATATATAAAGTGGCATCAGATCAATTTGAAACAACTTGTATAAAGAAGTTCAAGTCTGCAGCAGTAAGCTGTGGTCATGCCACTGCACTCCAGCCTGGGTGACAGACCAAGACCCTGTCTCTTTAAAAAGAAAAAAAATGGCTAGGCATAGTGGCTCAACACCTGTAATCCCAGCACTTTGAGAGGCTGAGGCATAAGGATTGCTTGAGCCCAGGAGTCCAAGAACGGTCTGGGTAACATCGTGAGACCTCACCTCCACAAAAAATTAAAAATTAGCCCAGCATGTTGGCATATGGCTGTAGTCCCAGCTACTTGGGAGGCTGAGGTGGGAGGATCACTTGAGCCTGAGAGGTTCAGGCTGCGATGAGCTGTGATTGTTCCAGCCTGGGTAACAGAGCAAGACCCTGTCCAAAAAAAGAAAGAAAATAAAAGAAACCAGCCTCAGAAAGGGAACTGGTATGAGACATTATGTTTGGCTCCTCAGCTAACAAGGTGACAGGATATGACAAGTTGAATTTCTAAGTCAAGGAAGCCAACATGTTTCCATCTAGGAGAAACTCCATGTCTTGCCTTGGTAAACGAATTGAATTCATTTGGAATCAGCAGTAGAAAATTGCTGTTTCTTTTCCGAAGTAAAACACAATATATGACCAGTGTCACTTCACTTAAGGAAGTCAATTCAGTAGTGGCTGAATTATCACAAATTCCAAATTAGTACGTGGGTCTGAGAGAATGAGCCAGGATGCACCAGTATATTCACATTTTTTAAGGAAAGCATTTTTTAAACAAAGGGTCGTTAAAGACAGGGGCCAAGAAGAAAATGCCAAAAATTCTAGAGGGAACACCCACAGTCTAAATCTAAAACACCTTATCTTGGAATGATGAAACAAAAGTTTAAATAGCCCCAGAGACTCTCGCTATTAATAATGAGAAGCCAAATCATTCAACTCTAAAAATGCCTCGCAGTCTACTACAGTCATCAGGATGGATGCCTGCTTTTCTTTTGACTTTCATTTCTTCTTCCATATTCAGAGTCACACAAGTGCCTTCTGATTGGGTACATGTATTTTTTTGGTTCCATTTGGTTGGGCTGTCAATCTACAAATTAGAATGAGATCCTCTGGACTTTGCTAAAATTGTGATTGCTTTCTATTGTCTTGAGTAGGAATCCTCTTGCATGAGAATGTGCACATGGCCTCAAATATAGGCCACCCATTGACCATGGGGAGTGACTTTGGGAACTGACTTCACTTTAGGGGTCAGGGCACTGTTTACTCTAGGAAACTTCTTTCCACTTAAAAAGTTTAAAGGCAAACTCAGTTCCAGGCAAAGGTTTCATGACACAATGTGGTGTCCTCCATGCTAGAAAACTTTCCAAGAGGAAAAAATAACTATAATAATAAACAAGGCTAATCTGGGAGTTGTCTGTTCCATTTATAATGCAGAATTAGAATTATTTTCCTCACTGACAGCTTTTACCAAAAAAACTAAGTCATCTGCAGGCAAATGAGCAGCTGCCTGAAAAGAATGGACTTGAGCTAGTGACTGCTGTGTTAGAGACTCATGTAGCATCAGGCTTCCTTTCTGGGAGTGGGGGAGTAAGAGGGTTACACACATGCCCCTAATTTGAGGCCAGACATCTGGGCTCTTCTCCCCTCCTGCAAGCATTTCAATGGCTGTGTTTTAGGAAAAGGTCTAGGAATAGGAACAATGGCAGACACTATAACCCAGCACCAAATGACTCATCAGAGAAGTCAGTGCCAGGTGTTACTTAGAGAGAGGGACTTTCTGAGGTCTCTGAAGACTAGAACATCGTTCTGACGCTCTCTCACTACACCCATCCCATAGCTACCCTGGTATCAGGGCCCTGCCAGCAGAGTAGCTTAGGCTTTTCCTAGCCAGAGTCTTCTTTCAGCCACCCAAGGCTACCCAGATCTTGGGGACTCTAGATATAAAAAGAAGCCCTGGCCAAGAAGGCAGAAAGTCTGAGTTCAGATCTGAGCTTTACCACAGTGGCTCTAAACCTCCGTGTTCAACTGTACAATGGGACTATCTGTCCCATCCGCCTCTCAGGCAGATGAAATGGGGTAGGCAATACGAAAGAGCTGTGTACATTGTCAAGAGCCCTATTCATGTGTGGCCTGCTTAATGGCTCCCTCCTAATCTGATTTGAGATGGGCATTCTTTCAGCAGCATTTAATGGGCTAAGTCAGATATATTCAAACATTTTTTGAACTATCAATGTCAATGAAATTTTACACATTCTCTCCATATATAAAATAAATGAAAGTAGGGCTGCAAGAATCAGCAGGGAGAGGGGAGCTAGAGACTTCCCCCAATACCACCCCACCCATCAGCCTCTCATGGCCGCATCCAAGGCCTCTGCACAGACCCCTAGGGCTCCCAGCGAGCAGGTGCAAAAAGCTCTAGACCAGACCATGCCAAAAGGCTCATTCCTGGCTAGTGGCAGCATTAACAGAGAGCAGTAGAAGTGTCCTGCCCCTCCCAGTCTGCCAGTTCCTTAAGGAAGGACTTTGAGAGGGGAGAGAAGGCAACTTGACAGCATGGTTCAAATCAAAGAGGCAGGAAAGAGGCTGTCATCAGGGGCTTGGAGGGGACTGCAAAAAGTGCCTACAGATGAGGCGGGAAATTTGGGCAAAGGTTATCAAGGCCACGTTTAATTATCCCTTCCAAGTCTTGCCCAGCCCAGCCTTTCTGCACACATCATGCAAAAGAAAACCTCCGGCCAGGCGTAGTGGCTCATGCCTGTAATCCCAGCACTTTGGAAGGCCGAAGTGGGTGGATCACCTGAGGTCAGGAATTTGAGACCAGCCTGACCAACAAGGTGTAACCCTGTCTCTACTGAAGATACAAAAATTAGCCAGGTGTGGTGGCAGGCGCCTGTAGTCCCAGCTACTCAGGAGGCTGAGACAGGAGAATTGCTTGAACCCAGGAGGCAGAGGTTGCAGTGAGCCAAGATTACGCCACTGCACTCCAGCCTGGGTGACAGAGTGAGACTCTGTCTCAAAAAAAAAAAAAAAAAAAGAAAAGAAAAGAAAAAGAAAACCACCACCCACACTCTGTCCAGACAACCCACATGGTGTTGAGTAGGAGAAGAACTACGGGAGATTTCCTCAAGTTTGTTTTTCTTAACCATCCAACCACATGGAGCAGCATTTTGGCCCCAGAGCTGCCAGTTTCCAGACCAGATTTCAGGGTCTTCCACACAGAGGACACGAGTCTTCTGTCCCACCCAAAATGCTGATGTCCGGTGGGGGAAACACCTTTGAAAAGGACCTGGTGCTGACCCCCAGATGGTTCCTTCTGTCTAACCAACTCTGATTGGGAAACAACAGATTATACACATAAAAAATGATCTATGGCAGCTCCTGGCCTCAGATAATTGGGGAGGACTTGCTCCGTCCTGTTCTTCCTAAACTGACAGTCCCCATGGCACTTGGAAAACAAAGTTCAAAAACAACTATGTTTATTTCTTTTGCCCGCATCATCATAGATCACCAGATATTCGGCATGGAGCAGAGAAAAATTATAACAGGGAAAATATAGCTGGGTGTGGTGATGCTCACCCATAGTTCCAGCTACTCAGGAGGCTGAGGCAGGAGGATCTCTTGAGCCTAAGAATTCGAGACCAGCCTGGGCAACATAGAAAGACTCACCTCTTAAAAAAAAAAAAGAAATACAGGGAAAATATCAGGACAGTTGAGGTAAGTCGGCATTAGTTACTGTCAGTAATACAGCCTAGAAATAGTATGTCCAGGGGAGCCTGTCATGGCCTGGTGTTTTGCCTATGGGTAAGTTGAAGTGCAAGTAATCCCCTTTTTGAAATGAGGAAACCTTGGCTTAGAAAGCCCAAGGTCACAAGGTGGCTGGCGGAACAGGATAGGGGTTGCTGCACTTCATAGATGATAAAATGTGTTGTAGATATTTTATACATGGGGAAACAGGTCTGGAGGGAAATGTGACTTTCTCAAGACCATGCAGCTAAGAGGACCAGGGCTGGGGCTGGATCCCAGTTGCCCTGGTTCCTGCCCCTGAGATCTTTCTACTTTACTCCTCGTTAAGAGCAGTGACAGAACCAGTGAAACAAGTAGCACTTATTAATCATATTGTTGTCCGTATTTTTGTTGTTTTTCTTCTCATTCTCATTTTTGGACCAAAGTTCAGAGAATTCTATTAAAGTAAGTGAGCAAAGGAAGAACTGATTCTAAACAAACCCTCCTTTTTCTTGTTTCTTTATTGTAATTCTTCACTTAGACTCTGCTAGCGATGCAATTTTGTCTTCCATTCTCAACAAAACCCTGCCACCTCAGTTAGTTTAATCCATACTGAGCCTGGTCTTTGCCAGCTGATGGAATCCTTGTGCTAGCCAGAGTTTGACTGGCTTGCTGAACCACAAGAGACAAATATTACCTCCATTCTCAAATAATCCACACTAAGATAATGACTGGACTGGGGAAATACTTCAGAGCCACGTATCCCAATGGAAACTTGTAAAAAGAGGCAGAAAAAAATGGCCCGGGACCCCAGCAGAGCCACCCAGATTCAAGGCACACTCCAAGGGCCCTGAAGTCTTGTTTATATTTCACTCAGACCACAGTGGAGAGGAAAGCTCAGGGCCCAGAATCTTTCCTGGCATCTGAAGGCAGAGCTCAGAGTGTTCAGTCCTTCAGAAGGCTCTCCAAGGGCCACGTTACAAACAGGCTTTGCTGGCTTCTCCTGGCAGGAGAGTTATTTTGGAGAGAAAGTTGGGCACTTTGAGAACCCAGTGGCCTAGTTTGACACACCAGGTTCATGCATGGGTGCCCTAGTTCTGTAAGGGTCTATTCACTGGTGGTCTGCTCTATACACCATGAGCCCCCTGAGGACCAGGACTGTGGTGTCTTCACCTCCTGGCATGGCTCCAGGCACTCAGGAGACACTTATTGCTCACCTGGCTGACTTCAACTGGCTCTCACCTGGTATTCACTCTTGCCCACCGAAACCCATTCCTTACAAGCCAATGTTTAACATGCATCAGCTCAAGTCCCTTCTTACTTCTAACTTTGTGATGTCTCCCCATAGAATAAAATCCAGCTTCTTTATCGTGACCTGGAAGATCTGGCATCTGCAAACTACCCCAGCTTCATCTCCTACCACCCCCTCCCTTGCTCACTGTGCTCCAGACACATGGGGCCTTTTAACCATGCTTGAGACATAACAGGCAAACCCTGATCCAACCTCAGGACCTTCTCAACTCTGTTCCCTGTGCCTGGGATGCTCCTTGCTTCCCTAGATCATCACAAGGCTCTATCTTGCCATCCAGGATCAACTCAGATGTCACCTCTTCAGAGAGGCTGACCCTGATCACCTTATCTAAAAGGCATCACCCACCAGCCATTCCACATGACATCCTCTGCTTTATTTTCTGTGTGGCACATATAGGAGGTACATCTTGTTTATTTACTTGTTTACTTGTTAATGATATCCCCTACTAGGATGTAAACTCCGTGGAGCAGGGGATTGTCAGTGCCTTATTCCCCAGCACCTTGATCAGTGCCTGGCAGGCACACATAGGCAATCAATAAATACTATCCTGAATGAGTAAATAAAGATTTGACAAAGGAATGAACAGGAGAAGAATTCCTATATCTAAGTTTGCTGTTGTTTGCTACCAACGGGACTGTCCTTTCTCAAGCTGGCCTATAAGTTACTGTAGGGCAGAAGCATGTCTATTTCATGCCCGAGAATGTGTCTCTGAATTAACTATATTTTCTTGTTTTCTGTATTCTTGATATGCTGGCATCTGGAGCCTTGCTGACAGAGGAGGGACTGACCCTCCCAGTGCCAGCTAGTTCTTAGAGATAGTAAGTAGGTTTGCCTTTGATGTGCAATAAATCCTGAGTCCACACTTCCCATCTGCCTCCTTTATCAGGCTCCTGCAGAGCAAGACACTATTCCCCTGCCCTAAATCACCCCAAGGCCAGGTACCAGGCAACTAGGGATTACCCCTGACCCCTATGGCCCAGAGCCCACCATGTTATTCAAACTCTCCAATTCCCAGGCTGCTCAGCCTGCTCACTCTGCCTCGCTCATTTCTTCCCAAGAAAACCACAATAAGGGCTCCTGCCCATGTTTTCCCCTCACTCCTTCTGCTTCTGGACCAGCCCTGGGGCTTCCCCATGTGGCCCTGCATGGCATGGCACACCTCCTCTCCAGAACTGTGAGTAACAAACTATTTTTCAATAGCCATCATCTTCTGATCTGTTGGTCTCACCAACCTGAATAAAAGCAAAACCTTTTAATACAGTCTCCTGCCCCAAACACAGATCAGCACTCAACTAACATTCAACAAATATCAAATGAGGGCAGGAGCCACACCTATCTATTCTGCCACTCCACCCTCAGAGCCTAGCACACTGCCTGGCACACACGAGGTGCATAGTAAACATCAGTTGAATGGATGAATGACTTCACTGAGGGCCTGCTAAGTGTCAGGTACTTTCTTATCTGGAGGCATAGCATATTGGGTGGAACCACAGATTTTAAAGGCTGGGTTTAAATTCTGGATCTGCTACTTTGTGGCTATGTAGACTTGACAAGTGGTTTAACTTCTCCAAACCTTGGTTTTCCCATATAAAAAAGGAAAACATAGTGATAACCTCATAGAGTTACTGGGACTCTTATATGAATGGTTGAGGAAAAGGGTACAAAGCTGCATGTGGTACACAGTTGTCACCAGGTAAGCAATTACATTTTCTTGTTTTCTCCATCATCCAGCTTTGAGGAGCAGGGATTATTATTCCCAATTTTCAGAGGAGGAAACCAACATTCTAAGAAGTGAAGACATTGCTTGCTCAAGTTCACCAGGCTAGAAAGTGGTAGAGCTGCATCTAGACCACTCATAACATATTAGAATCCAAACTTCCCCCAAGTACAGACAGGGAGCTGGGTCTCATCACCCCATGGGGCTCACATTCCCCACTGCTCCTTGCCCCCCATGCCTCCTGATCTTGTCTCCTGGCACTGTATCTTGGGATGCACACATAAGCCATTCAGAACAAGAACCTGGATTCCAGGAATTCAAGTTAAGTTACAGTTAACACCTGTGAAATCATGATTATATAATGCTTATCAGAGAGGCAACCAGCCTTACATAGCTGTCTAGTGGGATTTAAGCCACAGCACCCCCCACAACACAGCTTAAGCTTTTTTATTAGTTTTCAGCAATGAAAAATTGTAAGAGTCTACAAAGAACAACTTAATATCCATACTTTGTTGAAAAATCAGAAGGTCCGGAGACACCAGCCTTCAGGGACTTGCCTGCCCATTTCCCCTGTCCCCTGCAGCCAGGCCATCCGCTCTCCCTCAGGCTATTACAGCAGCTTCCAGACAAACTTCCCTCTGTCCCTGTTCTCCAATTGTCCCTTTACACCACCTGCCACTACAGGGGGCCCAGGGAAATCTACTCCAGTGCCCTTGTAGCAGGGATTTTGAAATAATTTAAAAGTAATGGCAGAACCACAATTACTATTGTACCAACCTAATAGAACAGGGGTCCTATTACTATACTGTATACCATACCATCATTGATTGGGATTGTATTGAATCAACAGGTCAATTTGGGAAGAACTGACATCTCAACAATATTCAGTCTTCCAATCCATGAATATGGCGTATGGTTCTATTACCAGTTTCATCAGGTCATACCCTGTTCTAAATGTCTGAGTCTTTGTTTCTGTACATCAGGTCTGAACTCCTTACAGGGGTATTCCTGCCCTTCAGGGTCTGGCCTCTAACTACTTTTCCAGCCTCTTTTCTTTTCACGTACTGTAAAGCCGTCTTGAACTACACTTATATTCTAATGGGAAAGACAGATAATGAACAAGTGAAGAAACAAATGAACAAGATTGTAGAAGAGCTGTAAAGGAGCTGAACAGAGCAGGATGATAAATGGTTATTTTGGGCCACCTTGAGGTACAGCAATCTGGGAAGGCTTCTCAGAGGAGGTGGCCTTTTGATCTGAGGCCTGGACAGATTTGCAGAATTGTCTGATGAGTGGTCCCAAAGGCACATCCAGGTTGCCTGCAGTGGTAGATGCCAAAATAGATCCAATCCTTCCCGTCTTTCTGTCTCCATGACCCAAGCAATATGATTTTGCTGTCCCTCCCATCAAGAGGTACAGTCTACTTTCCAATTCCTTGAGTCTAAACTAGCCTTGTGAATTGCTTTGACCAATTGTATGTCTATTATTCATATTTACCCATAGACCACATTGTCTTGATTGCTATGGTTTTATCATAAATACTGAGATCAAATAGTGTGAGTCTTCTAACTTTGTTTTCTTTCAAAATTGTTTTTGTTTATTCTAGGTCACTTGCATTTTTTTACACCAACTTTAGAATCAGCTCAATTTGTACAAATGAGTCTGCTGGGATTCTTGACTGTGATTGTGTGGAATCAACAGATCAATTTGGGAAGAACTGACACCTCAACACTATTCAGTCTTCCAATCCATGAATATGGTATATGGCTCAATTTATTCAAGTTTTCTTTCTTTTTTCTTATCATGGATATGTTCCATTGTAGAGTTCCATTGTAGAGATTCAACATCTTTGGTTGAATTTATTCCTAAATTGTTGACAACATTGTAATTTTTTGAAATTTTATTTTCCAGTTGTTTGCTGCCAATATATACAAACACAACTGATTTTGTTTGACTTTCTCTGAAGGCATTTTCATCTGCTCTGTGCATGCATTTTTAGGGTTCAGCCAGAGGCTTTTGGGAGAATATAAGGAATTTGGGGGTTCCTCTTCTTCAGCTCTCTCCCATCCTGGTGTCCACCTTCACTCCTCAGTGGTTACAAGCCCGGTGGAACCTAGCTCTGGTTCCCAGGCCAAGAATATGGCAGGTTTCTGTTGGTATTTTGGCTACGGTTCATTTCACTATGGCTGCATCCTGCCTTCAAGCAAAAGCCATAAACCCCAGAAACTTAGTGGGTGCCTGTCCTTTCTTTCAAGGCCTGACCCTCTCCAAAATCTGCCTACTTTGATGCACTTTTTAGAACCTCAGGAGCTGATCTTTGTATTTTATCCAGAGTTTATCATTGTTCTCTGAGGGTATTTTAGTCAGGGTTCTGTAAAGGGACAGAACTAATAGGATAGATGTATATATAGGGAAGTTTATCAAGGAGTATTAACTCACGTGATCACAAGGTACCACAACAGGCCATCTGCAAGCTGAGGAGCAAGGAAGCCAGTTCAAGTCTCAAAGCTGAAGAACTTGAAGTCCAATGTTGGAGGGCAGGAAGCATCCAGCACAGTAGAAAGATGTAGGCTGGGAGGCGAAACCAGTCTTGCCTTTTCACGTTCTTCTGCCTGCGTGGCAGCTAATTAGATTGTGCCCATCCAGATTAAGGGTGGGTCTGCCTTTCCCTACCCACTGACTCAAATGTTAATCTCCTTTGGCAACACCCTCACAAACACACCCAGAATCAATACTTTGCACCCTTCAGTTCAATCAAGTTGACACTCAGTATTAACCATCACAGAGCGTATTCTGCCATCTGAGAAGTAGAACTCCTTGATATGAGTTTTTCAAAAAAAAAAAAACATGGAAAATAACAAGTGTTGGTGAAGATGTGGAGAAATTGGGGCCCTTGTGCTTTGCTGGTGGGAATGTGAAATGGTGCAGCCACTGTGGAAAACAGTTTGGTGATTCTTCAAAAAGTTAAACATAGATTTACCATATGATTCAGCATATGGATTTACTTCTGGGTAAACACCCAAGAGAACTGAAAGCAGAGACTCCAGCAGATACTTGTACACCAATGTTCATAGCAGCATTATTAATAATAGCCAATAGATGGAAACAGTCACATGAATGGATAAACAAAATGTGGTATACACATATGATGGAATTTTATTTGGTCTTTTTAAAAAAGGAATAAAATTCTGATGCATGCTGTTTCCTAGGGCTGTCATAACAAAGTACCACAGACTAAGTGACTTCAACAACAGAAATTGATTCTCTCACAGTTCTGGAGGCTAGAAGTCTGAAATCAAGGTGTTAGCAAGGCTGGTTCCTGCTCAGGGCCATGAGGGCAGGATCTGTTTTAGGCCTCTCTCCTTGGCCTTAATCTAATATGACTGATGTCCTAATATCTTCTTCTAATAAGGATACCAGTCCTATTGGATTAAGGCCCACCATAATGACTTCATTTTCACTTAATTATCAATGTAAAGATCCCATCTCCAAAAAAAATTACATTCTGAGATGCCGAGGTTACGACTCCAAAATATAACGTGTTATACACACATGTCTAGGCACAATTCAGCCTATAACATGTTATAACATGGATGAACTCAGAAAACACCAAGGTAAATGAATAAACCGACACAAAAGGATGAATATTATGTGATTCCACATATATGAGG
The DNA here is from genome assembly GCF_009828535.3 of Hylobates moloch. Taxonomy (NCBI): domain Eukaryota; kingdom Metazoa; phylum Chordata; class Mammalia; order Primates; family Hylobatidae; genus Hylobates; species Hylobates moloch. The sequence continues at coordinate 25,709,066 of NW_026652279.1, forward strand.
TACCTAAAGTTGTAGCCAGATTGATACAGACAGAAAGTGGAATCGAGGTTACCAGGGGCTGGGGGAAGGGAGAGAGGGGTGCGGGGTTATTGTGCTATAGAAAGGGTACATAGTGTCTGTTTGGGATGATAAAAAAAATTCTGCAGATGGATGGTGGTGACGGTTGCACAGTCATGCAAATGTACTTAATGCCATTGAATTATACACTTAAAAATGGCTAAAATGGTAAATTTTATGTTGTATATATTTTACTCCAAGAAAAATACTTTTAAAAAATCTATGAAAAGAAATTATTACTGACAGTTTCTTCTCTTTCACATCTGAAAATTGGTGTAATAGTGAAGAGTACTTCTATTTTTCTTGTTTCTTGAGAAACAAGAAATTTCCATTTTCTGTTGTTTTTTCTCCACTTTGAATTACGTACCTCAATGCGGTGACACTATTATTTTAAGACAACAGACAGGTAATTAAAGGCAAAATGAGAAACAAGAAACAGCTGTGAACAAGTCTTTAAAAAATGAGATTAAAGTCAGCGCTTCAGCTGAACGGCAGGTATCAATAAACCAGGAGTTTAATTTAAATAGTTTACTCCTTCCTGGATAGTCAGCCAGTGTCCTTTTGCCCAAGTAAAATATCATCTTTGGGGTTGTAGATTCAGCAGACTGATTCATCTCTCTCTGTGTCAAATGGCATCGTTACAAACTTAGAGCACAAAGTGCCGAGGCCGTTAGAGTTCAACACACGAGAACAAGCAATTCTCATTGTGTACAGCACTTCAGGATTTCCAAAATATTTCCTTGGCCATTCACAACAACCCTGGAGGGCTTATCACAATGACCATGGAACAGGTGAAAAAACCTAGACCCCAGTCGTCCTTCAGGAGGCTACATAGAGCTCGATATCTGGAAAGGCTATGCAATATTATAAATTACCTGAGAACAGGTTTTATCCTTTCCTCTGGTAGTTCAAAACTAATTGCCTTTTCTTTCCACTGGTGAAATAAAAGGGGGATATATACAACGGAGTTATAGATAATACACACCTGAATTATAAGTTTTGAATACTTGCTTTATAACCTTTTCAATGAATCGTGTAACTTCAGACAAGTCATCTCCCTTCCTTATGTTTAGAATTTGTCAACAGTAAAATAGGAATAATATTAGAAATTACCTGGAACAGGGTAAGTACCCAATAAATATCTGCCAATGTTATTATTGCAGTGGTAAGTATTCTTACGTTCTTGGCAGTATGTCCAGTGCTTAAGCATATTACAATCTATTGTATCTATCTATATCTACAGGTAGCCATCCATCTGTTAATATCCATCTATGTCATCTAAGTCAACCATCTCAACAACTCTGCAAAGTAGATTATCTTATTCCTGTCTTATAGGAGGAGAAATGGGCTTTGAAACATTAAGTAACTTCCCTAAAGTTTCCCTAATAACCAGTTTACTGGTTTTGAAGTCCAAGCATTTAGACAAAGTTGTGACCTTGAAGATCCAGTTCCAGTACCAGTGTGTGACTGTCAAATCACAAACCTTCCCTCTTTTGCCTTCCCCACCCTCAGTTTCCCTCATCTGGAAGATACAAAAAACCAATCCATGCCTCCTCCACATGCTTGCTATGCATAAACTGAGACTACAGCTACAAAAACACTTCATAATTAAAATGTCAATCCAGCAAGGCCCTGTAGTCAAGGGTGGGAAGGTTCATGTCTGTATTGTCCATGACTGTTTCCCCAGTTCCTAGCACTTGGACTGGGACATAGTAGGTGCCCAATTGAAAGTAGCTTAGATGAATTGGGCAAATTCATTGTTATTGCTTCCCGCTGAGTGGAGGTTTCTCAGAGCAGATGTTTCCTGAATAATCTCCAAAATCCCAACACTCCTGTGGTCTTCAAAACAAGAACCCAAGAGGGTGGTTACAATATTTGCCTCCGGTTTAACTGCGGTTCCAAAGAGTAAAAACAGAGCCCAGATTCCAGAAGAATTAGGTTACCTTTATGCCAGCAGCAGCTGTTCCAGATTAGGAAGGGTTGGTATCTTGCAGTAATTGTGCCCCAGCCTGCCTGAGAGGCCCTCACCACAAGGAAGGTAAATCCATCAGGTCTCATAAATGGAAGTTTACAGGGAAAAAATAAATGCCAGTTTCATTCATGACCTTATTCTGCTGGCTTGAAGCGCAGCCACTATTTCGAAGCCCACACTTAGGGAATGAAGCGAAGCATTCTAAGTCATTGTTCACTGCCCTGTGGCCATCCCTGTATTCGACTTGGATTTTTCCTACTATGCTTGGCTGACATTAAATTCCCATTCATTTTCTACTGTATCTTGGAGGAGGCATAGATCTGAGGATGATTCATGCCTGGAAAAGAAATGAAGAAAACTCTCCAGAGGCAGCCATTTATTTGGTTGCAGATAAAGATGCAAAGGAAACTAATTAAGGCTTTTGTTTTTAATTTATGTTCAATTTTGGAATGCACTATTATCAAAAGACCAAAGGAATATGTTTGCAGTGTCTCAACGATTTCAACAGCTAGGTCACAAGAGAAAGAGCTGAAAGTTAAAGAATCTGCAAACAACCTTCCAGGGTTCAGTGGGAAGGTGTCAGGAGCGAGGCAAGAACTCCAGATCTCTCCTTTCCTGGGGCTCTTCTCTTCATAGAGAAAGTCACTCACAGTATTATTACACCCACTCATGCAGCAATGCAGACTCAACTACCAGCTCTACCCCTTATTAGATACTGACCCTGGGCTAGATGCTTAGCTTCTTTGAGCCTCAGTTTTCTCACCTGCAAACTATAATGTTTGCTTATATCAGAGTCGTTCTGAAAATTCCAATGGCTCATTGAGTGACAAACTTTGCAAATGGAGAAGTGCTTATCAGAGTTTGAACTTTCTTTAATTGCATCGTGTCTCATCTTTCCCACTTCTACCACCCCTCCTCCAAAGGGACAACGAGTTCTTTTAAGGCAAGATCTGTGTCTTGCCCAGCAGTGAAATGCTGTTCAAAATGAACAGGTTTTGAAATGAGACATATCTAGGCTTAAATTCTACCTTCAACATATCGTGGCCTTGTCAACTTAAGCAAGTTTCTTAAACTGAGACTCTTTTTTTTGTCTTCTTGAAAATGAGCTAATACTATTTTTCTCCAGTGTTGGTGTGAGGATTAAATAAAATAACAAATGAATAGCAATGGCCACTTATTAAATCTCCAAAGGATGTTCATTCCCTTCCCTTTTTGCTTCTCTCAATATCCCTGTTTTTGTGGCCATACAGTTATCAGCACTGGGCCTCTGCACATAGTGTTGGCCAACTTAGTGTTTTCTAGATAAATAATTGGTGCTAGATACGTTGTTCTAGACTAGCTGACTAATTTACTCAACCTTGTAGTACAACAAGAGTCATTTTCCAACAACACATTTTAGTTCCCTAACTACTACTTTCTTTGTGAGAAACCCAGAGGTAACTAATAGAAATGATATCCATTCAGTTATTAAAAGCAACAAGGTATATTTTCATGGTCTGGTATGAAAATCATTATCCTCTGTTTTGTAACCCTAAGTGCATAACAGGCACCAACCTAAGAGCTTTACAAACATTCATTCCTTTACTCCTCATAACAATCCTATAGTTGAAGCTGCAGTTACCAACCCCATTTTGCGTGTGAGGAAACAGAGGCACAACAGGCATAAAGAAGGTTTCCAACCATATGAAAGATGAAATTCAAATCCCAGGACCATGAATAGAATTCGCTATTAGGTAATTTAAATACGCACATGTATACATAGGTAAAACCACACACTGCAATTAGTTTAGGCAACTATAAAGTTAGAGGGCACTGTCCCCAAGACCACCTTCATTTCTCACACCAATTATATACTCAGAGGGATTCCCAAAACCCTCAGCTTCAATAATTTTCTTAAAAAAACTCACTAAAAGCAATTACACTCGCAGTGCAGTTTATATTATGGTGAAAGAATACAGATTAAAATCAGCCAAGGGAATAAGCTGATAGGACAGAGTGTAGGAGAAGTGCCAAAGGTGGGTCTGTCATTGTCCTCTTCCCAGGGAGTCATGGGCATGTTACTCTCCTGGTACCCATATGTGGCAATATACACAGAGCACTGCCTAACAGAGAAGGTTGTCTGAGCCTTGGTGTTCAGAGTATTTATTAAGGGTTCATTACATAGGTGTAATTGATTGATTGGTGGATTGATTGCCCACATGGTTGATCTAGTCTCCAGGTCAACTGATACTGCATGATCCAAAGCCCCCACCCTCACTCGCACTGTTGGTCTTTCTGGTGTGGTCAGCCCCAGCTGAAATCACATGTTACTATCTGGCAAGCTTGGGGCCCTAGGCAAACAAAGATCACCTCCCAGGAGTTGAGGGCAAAACCAGACCTTCTTGTAGGCAAGGTTAAACTCTTTACTGTACACACACATATATAGCTGCACTTGTATTTATACAAACAATACAAAGTGTATACAAATACATAGAAAGAAGACTGGAATAAAACTGTTAATAGTCAGAATTGATTGAAATGGAACTTAAATATTTTACTCTATGTATTCTTCCTTCCTTCCTTTATTTATTTGTTTATTTAAAGACAGGGACTCACTCTGTCACCCAGGCTGGAGTGCAGTGGTGTGATCACAGCTCACTGCAAACTTGACTTCCTGTTCCCAAGCAATTGTCCCACCTCAGCCTCCCAAGTAGCTGGGACCACAGGCGCACACCACCACACCCAACTAATTTTTGTATTTTTTGTTGAGATGGGGTCTCCCCATGTTGCCCAGGCTGATCTCAAACTCCTGGGCTCAAGCAATCCTCCTATCTCAGCCTCCCAAGGTGCTGGTATTATAGGCATGAGCCACTGCACCCAGCCATATTTCTCTATTTTTAAAATTCTTTCCAGTGAGAATATATTTGCATATATTGCTTGTGAAAATAGTTATCTTTAAGACTTTAGGGAATAAAGAAGAAAGAGAAAAGTCAAGTTTGCAGTGAGCTGTGATCACACCACTGCACTCCAGCCTGGGTGACAGAGTGAGTCCCTGTCTTTAAATTCTACTGTGGCCACCAGGCCAGCAGACATGGTGCCAGGTCTGAATTTCCATGTCATTCTATAAATAGTATAAAATCTGCTGACTTAACTTGGTGTGGAATGGCATGAGCTGGCCATATCGCAGGAATTCACAGTTGGGAAATCCTAGTGAAATGACACAATGTTGGGATTCAGGAGGAAGGGGAGTAAAAGAGACCAACCCAGGAGAGAAATTATCATCAGACAAGGATCAGGTTGACCTATGGTGAGCTGGCATCTAAGGCTGGCCTGAGTCCTGCCAGAGGAGAAGGGGGGACAGTGGCTGGGATGGAGAACATGGAACTCAGGTCTTGGCATTGAAAATGGGGAATGAGAGGTGAAGGTCAGAGGCGCAGGAGGAATATTCCCCACCCCGAGCCTCCTCCAGCGTGAACCCCGGCCAGTAGCCCAGAGGTGAGTGGCAAAGCCGCATGTCTGTCCTGTGTGTTGCTGCATGGCACTGTTCCCTCCTCTGGTGCTAGCCACTCAAAAGCACTTCCAGCTCGGCACCCCGGGAGCTCCCTGCTTCATGCCACACCTCACTGCACAGAGCAAGGCAGGCCTCGGCCCTGCCTTGTCAGGAAACACTGCTGGACCCCTGGTCTATGGGCCCCAGCTGTCCCAAACAAAGGCAAGGCCTGGAGGCTTTTACTTTTGAAATGCAGCTGCATTTTCCTCTCTATAAAGACTTCCTAACAAAACAGCAAAGAAAAGCAAACTTACAAAATGTCACCTGCTTGAGAAACACAAATTAGGAATCATTTTGAAAGCATAATTCAAGCCCCATATGGAACCTAAATTATTCACATTCTCCAGCATTTTTTCATTTTTAAAAGAGTCACAGCTTTTTCAAAAGAGCTCATAGTACTATTAGAGGCAGGGCAGTGAAGTAACAAATGCAACAGTCTACTGTGTACCGGGTACTGCATTCATTCCATTAATCCTCACAATGACTCTGCAAAATACTACTCCTATTTCACAGATGAGAAAAACTAAGGCCCCGAGAGGCTAAGAAGCTAAAGGCCACACAGTCAGTGACAGGAGGGACCACTGGGCAAACCCCAGACTATCTGATATTAGAGTCTAGAGTCTCTCCAGATGGTACTGAGAGCTCCCAGCCCTCAGATGGCCTGGTTAAATCTACGTATCACACTGACCTGTGGTCACTTGGTGCCTGTCAAGCATCGTCTCCAAATTCAACGCACCTTGAATCCCAAAATGACCTGGACTGACTTTAAAGTCATCTCTTCAGGGAAACACATTTTCTAAACCAAAGAGCAAGCCCGGGATCCAACAGACGAATGTCATTCTCCTTCAGGTATAAAAGTCAGTCTGGGAAGTTGTCATTTGGATACCAGAGTGTGGTCATTCCAGGGATAGCTCAATGGTTTTTGAAGGCCATGGGGCAGAGTAGCAGGTCTTGGGACAACCCAGCAACTCCATGCTCCCATAGCACCCTGTGTGCCCCTCCAGCCTGCCTCTTACCACAGGCATGGAGGTTAGTGATTGCCATGTGTCTCTCCCGCTGCTCTGTGACATGGAGGACAAGTCAGTGTCTCAGTCGTCTCTGCACCCGGCACCCAGAGTAATATGGTTTGGCTGTGTCCCCAACCAAATCTCATCTTGAATTGTAGCTCCCATAATTTCCACATGTTGTGGGAGGGACCGGGTGGGAGATAATTGAATCATGGGGCTGGTTTCCCCCACACTGTTCTCGTGGTAGTGAATAAGTCTCAGGAGATCTGACGGTTTTATAAGGGGTTTCCCTTTCGCTTGGCTCTCAATCTCTCTTGTCTGCCACCACGTAAGACGTGTCTTCTGCCTTCCACCATGATCGTGAGGTCTCCCAGCCAGGTGTGAGTCCGTTAAACCTCTTTTTCTTTATAAATTACCCAGTCTTGGATATGTCTTTATCAGCAGCGTGAGAACAGACTAATACATAGGGGAATGGTGAACACAGAGACCATGCTCAGAGGAAAAAAACTTTTCAATGGAAGGAGGGGAAGGGAAGGAAGGCAAAGAAAGAAGGACAGGAGGAAGGAAAATAAAGCAGAGAAATGTAAGACCTATTGTCCCTCTAGTTATGAACCCACTGAGTTTAGCCTCTGGAAAAGGTTCCACAGGGGAGCTGACCTGCACGAAGCCAGAGGCTCCCCTTTCCTTGCACCTGTCACTCAGGATGCAGCCCTTCCTTGTGACCTCAGCCAGAAGCCCAGAGTCTCCATCACCTGCTAATCAGCCCCAAGGACCCTGTACAAGCAGCTGCCCCACTGAACGCCACTGCCTCATGGCTTGCCTCCCTTCTGGCTTCCAGGGCAGCCTGGAGATTGTTAACCTTCCATACAGTGGGCAGAGATCACTAGGAGGTAGCATGGGCCTGTTACGCACTTAGGTGGTTCAGCTCGTTGTCTCATTACCTAAGACAAGACACCTCAGTCAGGAGTTGTGTGTAGGCACAGAAAATCTAGACCACAACCGGGCTTCCCCTAACGCTCTTATGAGTGGGTAAAGAAATGGGAGCTATGTGGATGTACAACCTGTAATGTGCTGAATGACCACCCCCAAAAGGGTGTTGAGTAACAGCTTCACGCGAGCCTGAGAGGGATGCATGTGCCAGCCCAGACGGCGTGTTTATCAATGACTTGGGGTAAGGCACACAGCATGCTCATCAATGGCGTGGGTGGCACTGTGATGAGAAGGGCTGCCAAATGTTGAATGAGAAAATTAGGACCCAAAAATATCCAGGCATCCTGAAACAATATAGCATGGATCCAACAAGGCAAAATTTTAATGGGGACAGATGGTGGAAAGCTCTGTGCTTGGGCCCTGAAATGCAGCTGCCCTAATCCCAGAGGGGGTAGCACAGAGTACTAGCAGCATGTGTGAGGAAGACGTAGGGAGTTTTGTTGCATGTACGGAGTGTGGGGTGTCTGCTAAGCAGAGCTGTGATCGCAGATGTGTCAGAATAAAGTGAGTGTCCTCCTTTTCCTTGCTCCGATTCAGAGCCTCCAGAGCCCCACACTCGAAGGACAGTGAAAAACAGGTACCCATCCAGTGGAAAATGGTGAGGAGTGATGGGGACTGAAGCCATGTCCTATGAGCAATGGCTGAAAGTGCTATGTTTAGCATACAGAAGAAGCTCAGGAGGACATGAGAGCTGCTTTCAAATATCCGAAGGGCTGTCACAAGGAAGAATTCAAACTTGTTCTGTGTGGCTCCACAGGGTGAAGCCAGTGCAATGCCAGTGACATCAAGGAAGATTTGGGATATGCAGAAGTCAACTCGGTACTGACCAGCAGTCAGGGCTGTCTGATGATAAAATGGGTTGTCTCCAGAGAGACTGAGCTCCCCGTCACTGGAAGTAATCAAGCACAATAGAACGACCACCTCGGAGGGGTACTAAGAAGGTAGACGCTGGCCAAGATGCCCCCCCCCCCCACCTCCGTGGGCCCTTTTATCTCCAGAACTGAGCCTTTTTCCTGGGAGGCCTCAGGAAGGAAACACTGCCTCTAGGGCAAGGTGTAGCAAAGCACCTTTTTCTTAAATTCTCCGGCCAACCCCTCTCAACAGCTGCCATCCCACTGACTCCTTCTCCTAAATTAGGCTCTCTGGGGCCTCACACAGGGGCTAGAGCTCAGAGACAAGAGCTCCAGAAAGTAATTAAGTCCATGATATCATCACTCAACTTGTCCTAAAGAACACCGAAGCCCCAAGGGCAGGGGGCCAAGTTTCCTCAAATTACCATTCTTGTAGCAGATTTTGGCCTCTTGTCCCTGAGGGCCCAGGCCTCAGCAAGGCGACACCTGTCAAATGGCAACCAAAATAGAGCTGAGCCCTGGGACCCAGGCTATCACCCAGAAAGGGGACTTTTAGTCAAGGACATGGGGAAGTGGCTTCCCGCATCCTTGCCTCTTCTCCCTCCACTGGGGTCTGCGGTTGTTTTCTTCTCAATCAGCCAAACAGTCAGGAATGAGAGACAATCCCAACCGTGTGATGGAAGTGAGACATGTTCAGATGGGCGAGACTGGGCATGAGTCTTGGGTGTGGGAGAACAGCAGGGCTTCGGAGCACAAGAAGTTCCTGAGAACACCCAATCCCCTTGCTCAGCAGACATGAGCAAGTGCTCACTACATGTTAGGCATTTTGCCATAGGGCAGACTCGATTCTAATGGTGGGAAAGAAAGGGAATAACAAATGAACAAACGTTCTGTTTTGTGGCATTTGAATACACTGGAGCCCAGAGAGGTTGAGTGACTTGGCCGGGGTCACAGAGCAATGCAAGGCTGAGGGTCAGACCAGGATTCCTCTCACCTTTGGTCAAAGTGTTGTTAGAAATGTCAGCCCCACTGGGCCCAGAAGCACAAAGGAGGCCCTTGCATCCTCCAATCTACCAACTCTCTCGTCTCTGGAACCTCTTTTTTTCAGGGAATCAGAGTTTATTGAGAATAAAAACTCCTAAGGCAGTAGCCAATACACAATCTCTGAGTGTCTACAGGAGGGAGGTTGGAACCTCACAGAGCAGACAACACCCAGAAGAGCTTAGGGACTCCAAAGACATTGCAGTAATGCCTCCTTATCTGTGGTTTTACTTTCCACAGTTTCAGTTACCCTAGGTCAACCACAGTTTGAAAAGATTAAGTAAAAAATTCCAGAAATCAGCAATTCATGAATTTTAAATTGTACACCACCATTCTGAGTAGCATAGTGAAATCTCACACTGTCCCTCTCCATCCCACCTGGGACTTGAATCTTCCCTTTGTCAAGCATATGCACACCGTCTGTGTCACCCACCCTATTATACAATGTGATTGCATAGGGGCCGGGCACGGTGGCTCATGCCTGTAATCTCAACACTTTGGGAGGCTGAGGCAGGCAGATCACTTGAGGCCAGGAGTTCGAGAGCAACCTGGCCAACATGATGAAACCCTGTCTTTACTAAAAATACAAAAATTAGCCGGGTGCAGTGGCGCATGCCTGTAATCCCAGCTACTTGGGAGGCTGAGGCTGGAGAATCGCTTGAACCCGGGAGGGGGAGGTTACAGTGAGCCAGGATCACACCACTGAACTCTAGCCTGGGTGACAGGACAAGACTCTGTCTCAAAAAAAAAAAAGTGATTGCATGGGAGAAAAACATAGCAAACATAGTGTGCATAGGATTTGGTACTGTCTGTGGTTTCAGGCACCCACGGGGAGTCTTGGAACATACCCCTCACAGGTAAGGGGGGGTTACTGTGCTTCCTTCCCAAATGTCTCCTGTTGGGATAACTGTAAACATAAAGGACATGGGAAGAAAGATGGAGACATGTGAAAGGAGGAGAAAAGGCAAGATGAAGACACTGCCAAAATGGGTGGACCACATTTGAATCCTCACCCAAATAAATCAACTTTAAATAAATATGTTTACCTACCAGAAATGACATAAGGTTTAACCTAATACATTCTGAAGTATTTGTGGATGAAATAACATAATTATAGGATTTCCTTCAAAATAGCCTAATGGGGGCACCAGAAGAGGGAGGTGCTGACAGATGAAACAACCTCAGTTAATAATCGTTGAACTGGTGGCTGAGTACAAAGGGGCTTTGTTATATTTGCTCTTCTCTCTACTCTTATATACATTTGAAATGTTCCATAATTAAAGTTTGAAAAAATATGTTGCCAATATTTTGAGCACCACTGCTAATGTCACAGCCTAGAAAGAGAATTTTTAAGAGGATGTGAATATTTTGCAAAGGTCAATTTTAGTATCCATAATTATATTAGTGCTTGTTAATCTTCCTGGAAGTCATTTGGCCAAACTGCTATTGAATGGGACAGGGACTGGGAAAATTACACTCCTCATCAAAATAATGGCAAAAAAGAAAAACTCAACAAAATAATGGCAAAACTGTTTCTCATCCTCACTTCTTTTCCAAGGGACCAATTTACCAGCTTTGCCTCCTTCGTGGGGAGGGTCCTCTGTGGAAGCGCCTGGAAGTGGGGAGCATTTCTTGTCCATTTAATTGCTTCATGGTTATCTCTGAGCTGGGCTATTGCCCCCTTGGCTCCAGTGATGTCACCCACAAGTCGGCTTTGGAGATTTAAGCAATCCTTCTGCAGTGCCTGGCCCATCCCAAACTCAGCTGCTCGGATGCCTTCTCTAAATAGAAGCCTTGTTTAGTGATGCCTACCCTTTTGCCTGCCTACAGAAGCCAGGCTGAGAGGCCAAGCTGATTAGTTATGAGCTAATTTTTACCTGTGTCCACCTGTTGATGTCCATTTCCACAGGTCCTGAATAGTGTAGTCACGTGGTGTATAATATGACAGCCTGGCTTTGAAGCAGGACCGTCCGTGGTGTAGAGTGAGTATCACTGGCCATTCAGGACATGGCTTTCAGTGCTTCACAAATCTAGCATTAAGCAACATTGACTCACACAGTGAAAAATTGACCATATTCTTTTATCACTTCTCTCCAAATCTAGCTGGTTACTTCAAGGAGAAAGTCTCACTTTGAGCTAGGAACATTGGCTTAGGTCTGTTATCCCAGCAAAGGTGGGTGGATCGCTTGAGCCTAGGAATTCAAGACCAGCCTGAGCAACATAGTGAGACCACATCTGTGCAAAAAATCCAAAAATTAGCTGGGCATGGTAGCATGCACCTGTGGTTCCAGCTACTCAGGAGACTGAGGTGGGAGGATCACTTGAGCCTGGGAAGTTGAGGCTGCAGTGAGCTGAGATTGTGCCACTGCACTCCAGCCTGGGTGGCAGAACAAGACTCTGTCTCAAGAAAAAAAAAGTCTCTCTTTGTTGCCACTATGCCTTTATCATCTTTCTAACATATTTAATCTCCCTTTTTAGCAAAAACAAAAGTGTTGGCAGGTATCTAACTAAATAGAATAGTTTGGTTTGATTTCATCATATTTAATTCTGTAGCTACTTTCTATTTATAAAAGTAATGTTAGTATCATGTATAAGCATAAGACGTGATACCAGCCAAATGATGTTCGTTCCCATGTATAACCATAAGACAATGTAATAAAACATGAAGTAAATATAATTCAGATATTCTGAAAATTACAGAGAAATAGATTAAACACACAGCTAATGAAGTTTGCATAGGTCCTTCCTGAAGCAGTCCCAGCACCACTCAATAAAAGTGATAGCATACAGGAGAAAAAGCCAGAGTGAAAAAAGAAGGCAACCTTAATTGATTGGGATTAAGATATCCAACTTTTCAAATTCCAAAAAGCACAGGACCATATGAATACATTTTGTATGTTTTTCTTTTTCTCAAAAAGGTATCCCGCCATCACCCAGCCTAGAACTTCAGGAATCATCCTTGCCTTTCCCCTCATATCTGACTTATTATCTCCATCCTTCATAGTTATAACCATCATTATCATTACCATCACAATCGCAATGCTCACTTTCACTGTCATCATCATCATCATCAATGTCATGACTGTCATCACCACTATCATCATCACCATCATTATAAACATTGTCATCATCATCACCATCATCATCAATGTCATCATCACCATCATCAACGTCATGATTGTCATCACCACCATCATCATTATCACCATCATTATAACCATTATCATCATCATCATCACCATCATCATCAGTGTCAGCATTATCATCACTATCATCAGTGTCATTGCTGTTATCATCACCATCATCATCACTATCATTACCATAACCATTATCATCAACATCATAAATATCATCACTGTCATCACCACCTTCATCATTATAACCATTATCATCACCATCGTGATCACTGTCAGCATCATCATTATCACCATTATCACCAACAATAGCCAATAGTATTTACTGAATGCTTCTTATGAACCATGCATTGTACTTCACCTCCATTTTAGTTATTTCAGTGAATCCCTCACAAGCAGAGATGCTGTTATCCAGTCTATCTCACAGAGGATGAAACAGATTTGGAGAGGTTAAATAAACGCCCATGTTTACACACCAGGTAAGCAGCAGGGTCAGGATTTGAACCCTGGTCTGTGGTTAGAGTCCAAGCTATTAATCACTACACCTTCCTGCCTTTAGTTTAATCACTGACCTAGCTTAGACTTTCAGTATTTCTTTCCTCGACTTCAATACTACCTAACTAACCTGCTGTACCCCTATCTCCTCCTTCTCATATGGGAACTCAGTCATTCTTTCTAAGCCATCAGCACAGTCTATATAACACTCAAATCTTTCCCCACCTAAAATCTTTCAAAGGGGCTTCATGCACTAAATAGTATAAACTCTTTGCACCTATTAGGATTTCTTGATGGAAAGCAACAGGAAAAACTCTGAGTAATTTAAGAAAGGAAAAAAAAGGCAAAGACAGGGAATTTATTGGAAGGATCCCAGGTAGTTCATTTAAGCTGAGCCTGGGGCCTAAGATATGGTGAGTACTCATCATAAGTTTGTTAAGTGGATAAATGAATGAAAGAATAAGTGAAGGAAGGGGGCAGGCTTGGTGGACCCCACTGATTTCTAAGCAGAACTATAGAGATCCACAAAATTGCTTCAGAAACCTGTAGTGGATGAGACTCTGGGCCACACCTACCCCCTCTCACTACTTCCCTCTGTTTATGAATTGAGAAGATTTGTGTAGCCAGGCACAGTGGCTCACGCCTATAATCCCGGTACTTTGGGAGGCTGTGATGGATGGATTACCTGAGCTCAGGAGTTTGTGACCAGCCTAGGCAACACGATGAAACCCTGTCTCTACCAAAAATACAAAAAATTATCTGAGTGTGGTGGCACACGTCTGTGGTCCCAGCTATGTGGGAGGCTGAGGTGGGAGGATCACTTGAGCCTGGGAGGCAGAGGTTGCAATGAGCTGAAATGGCGCCATTGCACTTCAACTTGGGTGACAGAGTGAGACCCCCTCTCAAAAGGTAAAAAAAGGGAAGATTTGTTTAAGACACATTTTCTAAGGAAGTTTACCTCTTTAAAATTATGGGTAAAATAAGTAAAGCACTAGCCTGGAATTTGGAGGTATGCATTGTTTTCCTGGTTTTACCACTCACCAAGTGGATGCTTTGGGGCTAGACATGGCCCCTCTCTCAGCCTCAGTTTCCACATCTATAAGATGGTCACGTCCAGCAACTCTAAGTTGCCCACACTCAGGGAGAAGAACAATGCAAGATGACTACATAAACACTGGATAAGCCCATACACAAGCCCTGAAGATCCACTTTCTTAATTGCATTTTTAAAGTTAGTATTTAAATGAGCTATACCCAGTCACAGGAAATGGTGAGGCCCCAGGGTAGTGATGGGGAGAGGGCCTTGTTCAGGGTTTCCATAGTTACTACTAATAATCCACTAAATGCATTTCTAGCATCAGGATAAGTAGTAGGAAGATGAAAATTAAAATAGGTAAGAGTTGGGATTTATCCACCATCCAGCAACTTCATAATGCAATAGAACATAAATTTGGGATGGATTTGTGTGTGTGTGTGTGTGCGCACACTCATGCACATGGGTAAATGTGTGCTCAATGGAAAATGCCCAAGAAAACTTTTCCAACGTTAACCCACACAGAGGAGGAAGTTGAGGCTCAGAGAGGCTAAGTTTCCACTTCTTTTACTACTGTTGACTTCGTACTAATGGTCTCTACAGGCCAGTGTCTCCAGGTGTCCACACCTAGAAAATGTTTACCCTTCTGATATGGTTTGGCTCTGTGTCCCACCCAAATCTCATCTTGAATTGCACTCCCATAATTCCCACGTGTTGTGGGAGGGACCCAGTGGGAGATAATTTAAATCATGGGGGTGGTTTTCCCATACTGTTCTCGTGGTAGTAAGTAAGTCTCATGAGATCTGATGGTTTTATCAGGGGTTTCTGTTTTTGCATCTTCCTCATTTTCTCTTGCTACCACCATGTAAGAAGTGCCTTTCGCCTCTCACCATGACTCTGAGGCCTCCCCAGCCATGTGGAACTGTAAATCCAATTAAACCTCTTTTTCTTCCCAGTCTCAGGTATGTCTTTATCAGCAGCATGAAAACCGACTAATACACCTTCCATCAACATCCCATACATAAATCCTTTCTAAACCACACCCTGCTCGCTTCTCCTCCAAAGGGATCTGGCTGCCCAGGAAGTCTCTGGGAGGAGGCTGTGGTGCCCTCTGAATTCACGTGAGGCAGATGCTGATATGTTCATCCATGTGAACTCAACTTACAGTTTAAGTGGGTTGGCACCAACACACCATCGACCTGCCAAAACTCTCCTATGTTCTTTGGACTAAAGCCCAGGGTCATCACATCACTTTCCAGGGAGTGGTGGAATTGGCCCCAGAGGGGAGAAACATCTGGAAAGTAGAAAGTAGGCACATATTATTCTTGGAACCCTCACGCACACCATGCACTCACTAATCGGCATGGGGCTCACCTTTAAGACCAATGGAAGTGAAACCTGGAAGCAAGGCAAGGCCTGGGGGAGGGGCTGGGATCTGGAGTGGAGCCAATGCCTGGAAGCAAGCCCCTACTAAACTCCATGCATTGAGACACACACTGTCCTAGGGGACTGGCAGGAGAAATGTTTTTAGCACACTAAGTTCTCACTTAACGTCTTTGATAGGATCTCTGAAACTGAGAATTTCAGCAAAACAACATGTAACAAAACCAATTTAACCATGGGCTTAAACAGGAGTTAAGTTCCTATGGCATAATTCTGGTCACAAAATCATTGCCAACTTCTAAAGAAAGGCCCAAAACACTCTAATAGCAAACACTGAAATAAATGTAAGATACACATATATCTAAGAAATATTAATAAAAACAAGTAAGAGAATTATTTACCAAACTTTTGGTGAATCATTGAGTGAGTTAAATCAAGGAATAAATATATGCAAAGCAAACATTGTCAGAAGCACCTCCTACCACCACTCAGTTCAAACACCAACAATCACAAATACGGTGGCTCACTCAGCGCTTTCGTACCAAATAGTTTATCGTTGTGCATTTGTATGATTATCGTGAACTTTATGAATTATTATTTTATAATAATTCATGCTCATTCATTTATTCATTTTCCAACTTGCTTATTCCAGGTCAGGGACGTGGGTGGCTGGAGCCGGTCCCTGTAGCTCAGGGCACAAGGTGGGAACCCACCCTGGCCAGGACACCATCTACCTTGGGGCACACTCACTCACACACCCACACAGACTCAAACTGGGACAACTGAGGGTGCCCATTCACCTACAGCATATCCTTGGGATGTGGGATGAGACTGGGGTACGCAGAGAAAACCTGCGCAGACATGGGGGAACGTACAAACTCCATACACACAACAGCGGCCCCAACCGGGAATGGATTTTTTTTTCATCAACATTATCACAAAACAATGTTGAACAAAATGACCATATTTGAGGGCCTGCTGTACAAATTTCCTGGAAAGCAAGTCATCAATATTTATTAGGACTCTGAAAAATGTTCACGTTTTCTATCATGCTGTAATTCCACTTTTAGGACTCTAAATGAAGGAAATAATTGTACGTGAACATAAATATGTAAGTACAGAGTTTGTATACATTAGTTACATACATATATAAGTATGTATCGTTAACTATAACAGCAAAAAATTAAAAATTAGAGACAAAAAAAGTAAATGCCACTCATGGGAATGATTACGAGTTGGTTATATAAATAAATTATGGCAATCTACGTGAGAAAAAAAGGAAGTTCTAAAAATCACGTTTACAAAGAATGCTTACTCATAATGCTAAGAAAAATATGTAGAAAGCAAAGTTATAAGAAGGGAATGACTGCAGCTATATTGAAGAAAAAAGCCTGGAAGGAAATATGGTAAATATGAGTTGTGTCTAAGTGGTAAGATCCTGGGTGATTTTTACTTTATGCCACATTTTTAAAATATTTTGTAATGAATCTGAATTACTTTTGTAATCAGAAAAACAGAGAAACATCTTTTCAATCTCAGCACCCCAGAACCCTCCTAGCTGACTTCCCTAGACATGGCCTATAAACACCCGGGCTCAGCATCTGATCTCAGACCAAGGCCTGTTTTCACGTTTCTATGGCTCTTTCAATGCTGCTGTCTACTTGACCTGTGACCTTGAACCTCTTATAACCTCAGTTTCCACATCAGTGAAATAGTCACATCAGCAGTTCTCAATCTCCTACCTTCTGTGTCTTGAGATCCTAGTTGTTCCAGGTCTCAGTTAATGAAAGACCTCTCCATAATGGCCTAAGGGGCCCTAGCCTGGGTGAGCTCCGGGGACTGCTCTGATATTTTTTTTTTCACACTGAAGTATGTAGATTTTTGTTGTTGTTGTTGTTGTTGTTTATATACTTTAAGTTCTTTGGTGCATGTGTACAACGTACAGGTTTGTTACATACATATACATATGCTATGTTGGTTTGCTGCACCCATTAACTCTTCATTTACCTTAGGTATTTCTCCTAATGCTATCCCTCCCCCACTGAGCCTCGAAGTTTGGAGTTGGAAGCGGGAATGGCTTCAAGGGGCAGCCAGGCTGCTGGGATATTCCCGGAGAGCTCCCAAATGTGTTTGCTTTAACCTACAAGCCAACTGTTCCCTAGTGTGAACTTGCTGCTCAGCCACTCACCCAGGGCCCAGAACCCATGTCCTAGACTGGCTTCCATGAGAAAAGCACTCACCCCAAGTGGGTCTGTCAGAGTCCTGGCAGGAAACAGCCAGCACACTCAAACCAGGATTATTTGGGGAGTGTTCAATGGAGGGAAATTTTGTCAAGGTGTGGGCAAGGCTTATAGAAACCCCAAGGGATTGTGTGACTCCCTGGAGCTAGTAACAGCAGGGGCCAAGGAAGGAGCAGCTTCAAGAACCAGGAGACATAGAAGGCTGTGGAGAAAGGCCACTCCATCACGCTGAGGTCTTCTGTCAAGAGACCCAACCAGCCCAAGGCAATGCAGCAGTTGGGGGATAGGGAAACTAGCATCCCCAGCCTCACTCTTCTCCCTCCCAGGCTTCAATGAAAGCTCCTTGTTGGCCAAAGCCAAGTAAAGCCCCTATCTTAGGCGGCAGTTTGGGCAGCTACAGAAGAATACCATAGACTAGGTGCCTTAAAAACAATGGAAATTTATTTCTCCCAGTCTGGAAGCTGGAAGTCTGAGATCAACGTGCTGGCAGATCTGGTGTCTAGGAAGGGCCTGCTTCCTGGTTTGCAGACGGTCACCTTCTTGTTATATCATCATGTGATGGAGAGCAGAGAGCAAGATCAAACCCTTGCATCTCTTCTTATAAGGGTGCTAATCCCATTCATGAAGGCTCCACCCTCATGACCTGATTACTCCCCAAAGTAAAGTGCATTCTTATTCAGGGTTAGGATTTCAACCTATGAATTTTGGTGGGACACATTCAGTGCATTGCACTCCCCATTGGCCAAACCCTCAAAAAAGCCAGAGAGCAAGGAGGCCCATGCAGGACAGCCTCCCAGGGCCCAGTCTAGAGTGGAGAGGGGTCCAGAGAGGATCCAGAGAAGCAAAAAGAACAGATTCAACCACCAAGTGAGGATTTCTCAACAGTTTCCCCTGACAATGTGGGAGGGTCCGTGTCACCCTGCACCCAAGATCTCCCTTGAAAGTTCTCCACCCGGCACATGGGCTCGGGCATTCCCCAGGCCCTTCTCTGCAGTGCTGGCTTTCTCTCTCTCTCCTGCCACTCCTCCACACAGTGGTCAGTTTGCCCAATCCAATCACTCCCTCCCCGATGTCAAACTTATCTCTCCTTAATTATGCAGAGTAATTTAGAGAACATCCTGCCCTCTGTGCCAGAGGATCACCACAGTGTCTCTTCCCGGCCGTACAGTGCTCTCCTGAGAGGCAATCTAGCACATAGCTTTCTCATCTCATCTCATATTTTTGGCATTCACATTGCACAACTCAAACTCATTATTAGCTGCAAAACCTTGTTTGAGGAGTGTTGCAAAAAATAATTTTCCCTAATTGATCTGGATAAACATGTGTCTGTCAATATAAATCCCATCTCTTCATGGATGGTTTGCTGTGTCTGCAGCTATCTGCTTCAGGGCAAAACTAAAGAGGATTTTCTGCAGCTGTAAGAGGCAGCCGCTGAGTGGATCCTTCTTTGAGAAAACTTTCTCTGAGCCAAGCTGGAGGAATGAGAAGAATAACCAGATGCTTCGAGCCAGGAAGATTGTCACGTTTGTATAATCAGATTGGATCTGTTCCCCTGCAAGAATTTGGACTCCCTGTGCCCACCAATGACCACAGAGCCAAAGCCACCTGCCCATTGCTGCCCAAAGGCAGACCACACTGGCTTCTGCAGCCCTGGCTGTCCTCATTCACTCTCTCTTTCTCGGGGGAGAGTCTGCATTCTGTACCACCTGGAGAGAGTGTGTCCCTTAGAAATAACAGGCATCTTGTCTTCCTCGACAGCCTCCCTGACTGGGAGGCAAGGCGATCATCAGTGGCTGCTGGGGGCACCAGGAAGGAAGGAAAGTTGGGAGGCTGATTGTCCTGCCCAGCTTCAGAAAGAACTCAGGCCAGTCTAGACAGAGAATCTCCATCCCAGCCCTTGCATCTTCAGAGGAAACCCTCCACCCTGGTTTCTTATCAAGTTCACATGTGACATTAAACAGGTCCAAGTTTGCAGTCTTATGAGGAAAGTGGTTGGCTGGGGACACCCGGTGTCCAGTGTGTGCATAAACACTGCCCTGGGTGTTGGTGGTTTTGCTGCCAGGATTCACCTCCGCTTCTGGAAATGGCACCTGAATTTTCCTGCCGGAAGCAGGGTTTGCCCTCTCCTCATCCACGATGTTTTGATAGGGCAGGTCCCATCCCCTGGATCCAGGCCTGGATAATCAGCTTATTTCTTTTTTTTTCTTTTTTTTTTTTTTTATTATACTTTAGGTTTTAGGGTACATGTGCACAATGTGCAGGTTTGTTACATATGTATCCATGTGCCATGTTGATTTCCTGCACGCATTAACTCGTCATTTAGCATTAGGTATATCTCCTAATGCTGTCCCTCCCCCCTCCCCCAACCCCACAACAGTCCCCGGCATGTGATGTTCCCCTTCCTGTGTCCAT